>NC_090985.1:72714175-73017205 GCF_041146395.1 Eulemur rufifrons
CTGAAGTATTTATTGATAGAAAGTTGGCGTAGTCTTCTACAGAGGCTCCTCTCAGACGATTTCTTTCTTTTGACCTTTATAAATTAATTTAGAAAAAAAAAAAAATTTTTTTCCACCATGATTGTTAAATTTGATGCCAGTTTTCTTGTCAGGATTTTTATCAAATTCCAAGAGGACAGTGTGGAGGCTGTTCATGAACAATCAGTGCAGCTCTCCACGGTGTCCAGGAGAGGGTGTGACCTGTGGACACCACGGAGCTTCAGTGAAAAATACATGGTTGGGACAGAAACAGGCTCAAAAACCATTCCCAAGAAGAGCTGTTTCTAGTAAGAGAAAACATGCATATACAAGTTCAAAATCCCTTATCCACACAGCCAAAATCCAAAATGCTCTTAAAACTAAAAGCTTTGTTTTCTAATTCACTTGACGGCAAAACTTGTCCTGCTTTGAACTAATTTGGCAGACAAACTTAGCACGACTTGGATGTGAGGCTAGTGTAGTTTTTGTTTATTTTTGAATACTACATACATTTCAATATAGAAATACAAATTTGTTTGATTAGGGTTTGTTGCCCAAACGCTGCTGGGAGTGTTGTATAAAACATGATATATACATTATATTATTTTTCTAATTGTAAATTCCAGTACTTGTCTCTAAAGGATTGTATAGCAAAATTATAACATATTATAATGTAATTATAATGGTAAGTATCCATAAAAATAAGTTATATGTACCATGCTTCAAAAATTCATGCATAATATACACACATCTATCTATATCTGTATTTCTCTCTTTGAGAGAAAGGGAGAAAGAGAAAAGAGGGAGAGAGCTCATCCATGAGAGCAAGCACATATCTAAATACATACTGGACATTTATGTTTCTTAAACATTTGACTTACTTCCCTTTTTTAGCTACAAATTCTCAAAAGAAGAGTGAAATACACCAAGAAACATCAACTCAATGCAACTTTTGCTTATAACACAAGTTGGAGACTTGCTGAAGTAGTATACAAAGTGGTATGACAGAATCACATAGTTGTAGAGATGAGAGTGATCTTAGAAGTGACTTACGATACTCCCTCGTTACCACGTGAAAACATTAAATTGAAAACAGGAGGAAAAGATGATTTTCCTAAGCTCAAAGATTTGGTGACAGCATGGATCTAGAATAATTTTTATAAACTTTAAAACATTGGGATATGGCTCTTTGCAATTCCAGTCCACTGTGGTTGGAGGCCTTTCAATATTACTTATTTGCTTAGATACCTTGCTGTCTTGATTTTAATGATGAGATAAAGCAAAAGGACAGGGAAATTATAATATTCAAGTGTCTGGAATGAAAAATTTTATAAAAGTGTTGTTTCTTAACAGAAGAAAAGCATGAGAGAGCCTGCTACATCTTGTAATACAATTTACTAAAATCAAAGATTCTGAAAAATTCCAGAATACTTCTATGCTTATCTTCACCATTGGATTCTGTGAGAAATCTAAAAAATGGTAATTTTTTTTTCTGACAGATGTAAACCATATTGAAAGGTATGACAAATTATAAAACAACATATAATGGCATCATAAGAAAATGAGATACATTTCTCTCAAATTGCTATGTAAGTGGTTGTTGTTTTCAAGAAAATTTCTATAGAGTGTTTTTCCCAAAACTCCACAATATAGTTTTCCCTATCTTCTGTTGTAAATAAGCTAAAATACTCCTATGTTATATTGTAAAGAGTCTATTTCCTACTATTTTCCAATTTTCTCATCCTTTGCCACTCTTGTGACAATTTGCTTTAACAAGAATAATAACATCCAGTTATGTGTTCATAGATGTAGTGAGCACATATCAGACAGGTGTAGACCTGACTAACCCCCAAGTTACCCCAGCCAGACACCTTTTAAGCATTCTTTTCCATCTCTGATATCCCTAGTTATCAAATAGTATAAAAACGTCCCTTACACTTTATCATTTTCACCCCCACTGCTTCAGATCCTCATTAGATGTTGCTATCATCGGCAGTGTTTCAGTGTTTGCATTATCTTTCTAACTGAACTGAAAACTTGTTATTTTAGCTACACATTAGCCATTTCTCAGTCTTTATTTTGCTTGTTTGAAAAATAATATCTAAAGAAGTTGAATGATTTGCCCCCTTAGATCACACAGCTTTTTAATGGCTTTAGCGCTCACTAGTCATTGGAATATATACATATCTCCTTCCAATGTGGAAAGATTGCCGTCCTACAAGTTTTGGCTAGAGGTAGGGCCCTTCCTTCCATAGTAGAAGCTGAAATTTTCATTTAATTGCTCTCTCTGGCTCCAGACATCAGAGCATAAACATGTGACCTCAATTCAACAACTGGATGACATCGTCTGGGACTATGAATCTAGAGCAAGTGATACCAAGAATTAAGAACAGTTTAGAACTGATCACAATGGCAGCCACAGTGAGGTACCCATGTGTGGCATCCAGTGCCAACAGCGTGAGTGGGGTCAGTGTGGGGTCCAGTATCCACGGCTGTAACATCCCAGCTGCTACTCCAAAAATAAGAATTGGCCAAGTAGAAGCCTTAGGTTCCTAAGCATTTCTTCATCTGTGGTTTCTGCCAATTTTGCAGCCTTTACTTCAATTCTGTGAGTTAAACATTTCCTTCCAAAAATTTCTTTTCTGCTTAAGATCACTAATTGCTTTATCTTGTTTGCAACCAAGAACCTTGATTAATATGAGGCCAATACTGAATTAGCACATAGGTTCACTGACCCTAAAAACTTCATTCTTCTTCATCATATATAACTCACTGATTTGATAAAATATATTTACTTTAATTTTCTAGACACCGTCAGTGGTAGGGTGTGCTGCCAGTAATTCTTTTTAATTGTTTTTATCCTTCTATTTATGAGATAAATTGAGTTATAATTACTAACATCGATTTCTTTTATAAATAGCTTATAGATTATAAACAATATATTGATTTTTATGGCCAACATTAGTTTTGAAACACTGTAAATCTGTTTTATCCTACAGATAAGGACTGAGTTATAGGTCATTACTATAATTTGAAAAGAAAAAACAGTGTTTAGAGGGAAATTAGAAAGATAGGAGATGAATATATGAGTAAAATATTTGTGAGTTCAAAATGTAAGAAAAGACTAGTGGAACCTTATGTAAAATATAAAATGTATCACACATGTATGTCTCAGAACTCCCAAATAGATATTTATTTTATGTAACTGAATAGTAGGCAATTTACCATGGAGGAGGACCAGGTAAATAATCAAAGGGTAAGAATTGTTCATTTATTTACTTATATAATCATTTATTTATTCATCAGTGAACAGTTCCAAAGGACCAACAATGTGCCATTGTTGGTTGTTATTCCTGCTTTGTTACCTATAAAAGTTTTAATAGTGCCTATCATTCCCATAGGAGATTTATGTGATGAAAATGCATTGGAGGGACTTTTAGCAAATAAAAAAATGTTTCAAAACTATTTATTTGAAGCTGAAAGTAATATTTTATCTTTGAACTTCTATATCCCATGTAAGGTAAACTTTTCTAAATCATATATTATTTTCTCTTAAAATATGTTCAATTAATTTTGTGATATAAGACATTACCAATAACTGGAAAGTTTAATATGAACAATTAGGAAAAGATTTTGAACTAAAGAACTAGGGTGGAATATGCTTTCCTAATAAGTATTGCCTGAAAATTATAAAAATGAAATGTGACATTTCATAAGTTAGCATTTATGAAACATAAGTTTTTATCATTGTATACATAATTTTCTTCATATAAGTAACCAATTCAGTATCATTTGCTCTGTTTAGTAACTTAATTTAATCATACCAATAGACATTTTATTCAATATCAAATCACAATCACACTTTTAATGTTATTAAACTTCTTTTTATATTTTATTATTTCAGTGGAAAGACCAAGCTAAGACATATTAATACACAACTTTGCTTCCAACTTATGTCAATAAATTTCAGTGAAGGACTATTTTAGTAGGTCAAATGCTAGTTCGCTGAAACATTAAAATGTTTTGTTTTAGTTTCTATCAGAGGGTTACTATCAAAGCTGTTTCATATCTGCATTGCTTATGAACACCATTTGCTGGTCACAGTATAATCCATAGTAATTGATTCCACAATGAATGACTCTTATATTATTAATAATAAAAGCAAACTTTATATATGAAAATAGAAACCTCCATTATTTTATCAGAAGTGATGACTGATGGTGTATAGAGATACCCAATCTCTCCCTCCACTCCAACCCTGCTCTTTTTCTCATTTGAATGGCTTTAGGTTAGGCAATATATGTTCTGGTTGTAGCCCTCAGCCCCACCATATTCTTTGATCTCACATTTGTGTTTTATGTCTGGCCTTTAGGGATACCTGAGTTTGAGAGCCGAGAGTTGTTGCATAACAAGACTACAGTTACTTTAAGTAGGGAAGTATGTAGAGGAGAAACACAGTTATATACAAGTCTATTTCTGCCTTTAAGGAGTCACCAACCCATTAGTAAAAACAAACATACAAAAACTAGCATAGAACAAAAAAACAGTGGTTCTCAGCTTTACTCCATATAGATACACATTTGGAAGGAACACATTTGTACCAGTACTGATGACTTGCTATGCTACAGTTCTTTAGCAGCAGCAAGGTGAGTTCTCGCCTTGCTCTAAAAGAACTGTAATCAAAACCGAAGGGTTTGGGGAGATGAAGGAACAGAAGCACAAGTGATCAGTTAGAAAATGCTCCCCAAGTGATTCTGGGATGCCTCTTTCATTTGCTTGTTTCTACCCTTCTCAGCCCCTCCTCATACCTCTGCCTGGGAATTGCCAATGCAGAAAGGGTTAAATGGAATCACAATGCACAGAGTCGGCCTACAAGGATAATGATACCAGATCTCTTCTCTCTTCTCAGGGTGGTTTTACACTGTGTCAACCTAGCGAAGAGGAAAACTAAATTCCCCAGAATTCCCTTCTCTGGGTGGTATCGTGTTGGGTTGGTCATAAAGAAATATACATAGTTTTTGGAAAGCAGATGCAGAGCACAACCCATCCCCTTCACAGGGTTTGTGCAGGGTCTCAGGGACCACTGCACTTCACTCACATTGTCTTTGATCTGATGGTTTACCTCACTGGCATGAGAAAGTAGCCAAACAGGTAGTTCACACAACCTCACCCTTCTCCCCATCCCCTTCCCTGTCTGGGCCCTCGGCCATGTGCCTGTGCAAATCCCTGGTGAAGGGCTCCAGCTTTTTCTGCAGATGACCAATATCACTGAGGTTAGATGAGGTAAGTCTCTGCTTTCCACCCAGCTGCCCAGAGCACCTCCGATGACTTCACGCCCTCCACCAGAAGCGGAGGGAACAGCTTTCTCAGAACTTCTTTAGCAGCTCCTCTTCATGACCCTTAATTAGCATTTTTTTCTGATTCTTCAATCATCCCTCTTCAGACCTTTATTTCCCCAGTGTTTCCTACAACTGCATGAGGTTTACTCCTAATAATAAATCCCTTAGCCTAAACCACTCGTTGTGGTTCTTCTGTTTTTCTACTCAAACTCTGATATAATTATAATTTTTTTTTTTTTTTTTTTTTTACAAGAAAGCCTTCAATATCTCCTCAAGTCCCGTGGAACTAGCCAAAGTGCTATTCCCAAAGATATTCCTTTAGAGGGAAAAATCAGGGACATGTCCGACGCCGAGACATCTGAAACCATTATGATCCCAATAGGGACAACTGCCCAACTCAGATGCAGTTCCTCTCTGTAGGTGCTTCCCTCTCTGTAGGTGCTTCCCTCTCTATAGGTAGTATCATGCGGCTTCTGTGCTGCCAGTGACCCATTTCTAAAGACAATTGAACCACGGTAAGGCAGCTGACAAGCTACTCCTGATAGTACCCTCTGTATCTAGCACTCTCTGGCACTCTGCAGATATTTAATAAATGTTTATGGAATGAAGAATGAATAAATGTTGAAGACACCTGCACAGGCACCTGGCCCAGGACTCAGACACTGAAGGGGATGGGGAGAAGGGTGAGTTTGTGTCAACTACCAGTTCGGCTACTTTCTCATGCCAGTGAGGTAAACCATCAGATCAAAGACAATGTGAGTGAAGTGCAGTGGTCCCTGAGGCCCTGCACAACAGTATGAAGGGGATGAGTTATGCTCTGTCTTTACTTTCCAAAAACCATGTGTATTTCTTTGTGACCAACCCAACACACTACCACACAGAGAAGGGAATTCTGGGGAATTTAGTTTTCATCTTCACTAGGTCGACACAGCTCACCCACTGAAAAGGCAACATAATAATAGTGGGTACTATTTATTAATTTTTCTACTCATATCAGGCACAAGAATTGTTCATTTTTGAAATATAACAACCTGGAAAATAAGAATTATTATCAGAATTTCAACAGTCAGGAAATAGAGATTTAGCATCTTGCTCAAAGGCACACAACCCATGTGTATGAGAGTAAACTTGAGAATAAACTTGTGTTTGTCTCACCCCCCAGCTGGCGGCTTGTTCTGCTACATGAGGCTGCCCATCAAAAGGACATTATCTCTAGGGAAGGCTCACACAGACACTCACCAGTCCCCCTCTGGAGTGTTCTCCCAGTGTAGGTTTTCGTATTTTTCTGTGTTTATTTGGTTGATTCTTCTCAGAGTGTTCTGCAGAATTAGAATTCTCTCTGCCTCCAACTTTTGATTCCTGCTTCCCCCCAATTTTGCCTTTTGTGTATGACTCAGCCTGACCTGCATCTGCTTTCCATTTTAAACCTGCATAAGAATTACATCACTGATTTTTTTTTTTAAAAAAATCCAGCCATCGGCATTACAGATGACTTATGGCTTTGGATTTCTTCTTTGATGTGAATGACATGTGACTAGACTCTCTGCAACTCTGACGCAGCCACCTCATCCCCCACAGCGGCGAGTTCAGCTCTGTTGTCCCAGTTTCCTCTCTGCCCAATTTCTTCCAATGCCTCCCTAGGGAGTGTATTTGGGCCACTTCCCAAATTCCTGGTTGTCTGTGGCCCTGACCTAGGTGCCTGCTGCCTCATTCCCAGCACAGCCACAGGCTTGTATATTGGAGTGCTGGAACAAACAGCAGGTGGCTGGAATACCAAACGGGTATTTCTGACGGCACATTCTCATACAAGGTGGCAAATGGAGTTTATCACATGTGAAACTAATTTTACTCAGATTAAAGGCACAAATGATTATTTCATATATATTTTCAAACCATCATAAATACAATGTTCCTCAGACTCAGTGGCATAATAGGAATTCAAGATTTTCTAATAGTAGTGCTTACGCTAAGACCCAAATCATCTCCTTCTTACTAGAGAAGAGAAAATGCTAATCCATCTCAAGAAACACTGACTCTTAAAATGGCAAAGCACTAGTATTTCACAGTTTCTGTTTTTTGTTTTATGTTTATTCTCTGTATATGAAAAGTTGTTGAATATAAGGTAATATTTTAGTCCTGATTCACTGCTAGAAAAAGCAGTCTGGGAACCTGACTCCCTGAAGAACACAGTGAGAATTATCCAATTTTATTGTCCTCTACAGATTCATAGAATCGTTGGTTTGAGAAAACCATGGCAATGAATCTAATTCATCCCCACACTCAATGCCTGCAGGCATATCACATACCTCCCTAGAGAGATTGAAATGTATTCTATTTTTAAAAATTTCCAAAAATTCCACAACCTCACTCAATAAATCCTTCCAATGTGCAATTACTTTCCACACCAGGAAACATTTCTTTATATCCAACTAAAATTTCTTACTTTTCTTATCTTTGTGCCTTCTGCTTCCTCTTTTCTTACTTGTAGTCAAGATTAAGAATGAATGCTTACCTATTGCCTTATTTATTAACCTTCAATTTCCATTGGAATGAATAACTCATTAGAACTTTCTTGAACTTTTCAGTGTATCTCACTAGGAAGAAAGTTCTTGAATACTTCAATGTCTTTTACAAGGAGGAAGTTTTTAAGTTGATACATCTCTTGTAAGATTCAAAAGAACATTTATTGCGTTAATACAAAATGTTCACATTTATTGCTCAGCACAAGTGCTTGCCTGAGAGGTTCTCAGACAATATTTCTTGATGGCTGACAAAGGTCTGAGGTTTCAAAATTCTGGCATTCGCTGCAACAAATAATCTCTAAAATGTTCAAACAATATTCAAGTAACACTCTTGTGTGCCATAGCAAGAGATAAACACACTATTTTTAAATGTACTTAATTTTCATTAATTTAAATCAGAATAGCGACATGTGGCTACTGGCTACAGGATGGCACAGTGTAGGTGTGGTAGGTACACCTGTAAAGCCATTAATATTTAGTAGAGTTGTTATTTGGAAATTACTAAATTTTAGAAAATTGAGAAATGTTTATTTTCCTCTTGGAGCATAACTTGTTACTGCAGAACTTAATTCAGATTCTAAAAGCGTCAGTTTATTATATAAAAAGTAGGAGAGTATGATTTTTTTAGTGAAATAAGTGTTGTCAAATTGATTAGATAAAATATGAAAATGTATTATACAAGTATGATTACTAGATCACTAAAATGCTTCTATTTTAAACTAAAGTAAAAGCAAGCATTCCTGGGATAAAGATTAAAACTTTAATATTAAACCTATAAATAAGTGTATTATTATATAAACAGAATAAATGTTTCCTTACTTTCCTATAATGAATTTATATTTGAATCTACAAGTAAATCATTAATCCTTCATTCTATTCACTTCATAAGGGTACATGGTTAATTTAACAAATGTGATTTATGCTAATTCATGAGAAACCCACAGGACAATAGCATTAAATTATGGAAATTTTTGTCTGGGTTTGTTTGCCATTTTAAAACTATGTCTCAAAATAATTTAAGTATCATATAGTTCAGAGCACCCTGCAACCCCTGCTCACACCCCTTCCCAAAGGAAATAAAATTAGGGTTATATGTTGTGAAATACTGGGAAGAAATAATATTTTCTTTAATTCAAATTTAATAAAGTTTATTAATATGGTTAAATAGTATGTATGCAGGTATATATACCTTTTCATTGTTTATCAGGCTCTATTTATATCATTCATGTATATAGATAGGTATAGATATATATAGAGAGAGAGAGGGATATACACATTTACCAGCAATCTAATTACCTAGTACTTTGTTGTCTGATGCTTAAACTAATTCAACACACCCACGCGCGCATGCACAAACACACACTCACACACACACACACACACACACCTCCTGGATCCCTCTACCTGTGCCCTCTCCAATAAAATACTATAAAAAACTACTTTACATATAGCTCTTGTATTAATAATACCACCCTCTTACCTAAAGAACCTCTACAAGGTTCTTACATTTTTGTCATCCAAATCTAGGACATTAAATCAACAACCTCTTCAGTAAATCATTAATCAATAATCTTATTTCTATCTAAGCAATTTTCAATTCCTCATTAACACAGTTTCACCAGTGCAGCCAAGCCATTCTTCTTGCATATCCACTTCAGGAGTGCCTTATTTTCGCCATATTTTTCTCAGTCTGCAATATCATATCAGTATTCTAGGCTTCACATATCCATCATTTCTTTCAAGCCTCTGCCTGCTCAAAATCATTCTCATCATTTACTAATCCATTATTCACTAATCTCTTTTTTCATCTTTTACTAATCAAGCCTACCTTATAGTTCCTTAATCTGAAACTTCACAGCAATAAGCAACATCGTTTCATGTATTCATAGTAGACCTTTATATTATTTTAGGGCACATGCATGTATGCACACACACACACACGCACGGACAATTTTATCTTCCTGCTGAAAAGCTAAGATTCTGGGGAACTCTCCAAATTCCACTATTAAGTCCTGTCCCCAAAATATTTCATCTTTGCTTTATAAATTCATAAAATTACCATTTCTTACCTGGATTGAATTAAGGGGGGTTAAGAAATTTTAAGACAATGACTTAGTATGCCAGTATCTTCACTAAAAAATTCAAAATTAACAACAATTAGTAAAATATGACTCATTATTTTAATATATTCATCAACAACTATTTCTGTTTTCTACTTGACATTGTTTGACTTGGTAAAATAATTCTAATTTACCTTAAATGTAGAAAGCAGTTTGAAAGGCTACTATGAATACTAATGTTTTCTTCAAAGTAATTTTGCCTTCTCTTATTAGGCTGTCCATTAGATGGAAATCATAAAGAAAAATATGTATTTCCTTCATGTAGCAGAGAAAAAAAGTAAAACATATAAACTTTAATGAAATCAATGTTTACCAATTAAATTTTTTCCTCTGCTGAATCAGTTAACTGTTTTCAAGATTAACTATTTTTAACTTGATTTTAAAGGGGCAAATAGCCATCAGCAAAAAAAAAAAAATGGAAAATTAAAATAGAAAGAATAATAAGAAAAAAGTTAAAGTCTGGGTAGTTCAGTATAGGATGATAAACTATAGAAACCAACGATTTAAAAGAAACACACTAAAATCATGAGGCATTTTTTAGAGTATCAAAAATGTAAACTATGTATTTTGTTAAGTCTTGAAAAGATAGATGAAAAAGCTGCTTTTTGACTCACTTTGAAATCACTGTATTTGCCTAGGGCCTCAGGTATTGGGCAAGATTTCCTAAGGAAACTTTAACTTTACAATTAGTGTTATCCTAGATAGAATTCATTAAACTCTCCATAGCTTAACACATAATGAGGAATTAGTGCAGGGTAACCTTTAATTTAACTTTGTAGTGAATGTCTGTAATAGCTGTAGGCAATATGTGGGAACCTATGAGGTGCCACTCAAAATCAGGGAAATCAATCTCTCTTTACCTTTAGTTGATCTTATATTTCTACTCTGATCTATAGTGTGTCGATTATGCTTTTCCTCCTAGAAATGTGCTTGGCACAATGATTGCAGGCATCACTGGCATTGGTTAGTGGGGTCCACAGAGTATTTTTCTACAATGTGAGGAGCAAAAGTGAATAAGTGAATATCAAAGTATCGTTCTGCATTTCACACTACTTTTCCATGTGCACCAAGATTGCAACTAAAATATTGATCAGGAATCATTATAGTTTGTTTTATTCAGAATGTTACCAAGAGTTGTTTAGTATTTCAGAAAAGGTGATGTCAACTGCACTCATTCTGATACCAGTACAGCAAACATGTATCAGTTTGCATTAGCCCTGCTAGGTTTGCTGTGACTCCATATATTGCTGCAACCTCTATTTACCCCATTATTCTATAAATATAGTTGCAAGAATCTAATTACCTCAATTTGAATCTGACTCAAATATTTACACATTATTTTGTTTTATGACAAATAGCGCATTATTTTTTTTCTTGTTAGGTTATGTGTGCAGGTAAATTATGCCATCTATAAATTTCATTTCAGATTACTAAACAAAGGTTGGTATCTAATAGAGTTGAGAAACACAGTTTAACCCAGCTGTGATGATTCCTTTCTCTTTTTCCAAATGCTCAACATCCTTTGCAGTTAGGGGAGGCTATGGCTGAGCAGACATACGAGGAGGTCTTCTGGAGTCCTGGGAGTAAATATTTGCTTATTATAAAAGGGGAAAGAATAGGAAGAGAGCTTGTTAAGACTTTCCCCTTCCTTCCTCCTGCCTTCAATGAGAACATGATGTCTGCTACAACCATTTTGTGTCAATTAGGCAACAAGCATGGAATAAAAGCGCAAAGTATCAGTGGACCACCTTGAAACTACTCTCTTGGTCTTCTTGATATGTGGTGGGTAGGGGAATTTGTATGATTTAAACTACTATTACTATTTAGATTTGATACAACCCAAATCAATAGCAACTGATAGAAAACTGAATTTAATATCTTGCCTTCAAACCTGGTTACCATCCTATGTTCCATACCACCATTTTACTACCAAGTCATTAATGCCAATAACTTTAGAGTTACTTTCTCACTACCCCTCCACCCCAACTTCTAATCAGTCTCTATGTATTGTTGACTTGACCTCATAAGTATGAGGAAGTCCATCTACATTTCTCATTTTCCACTTCCACCAACATAAGCCAAGTGACCATCATACTTTCTGCTATTGCTCCCTAATTGGCCTCACTGAATCTCCTTCACCCTCTCCACCATATTCTCTACCCATAATATACTCACCATTTTAAAATACAAATTTGATTATATTGATAATCACAGGAAAAAACTGATTTCCTCTTGCTCCAAAACTAATTTCTAAATCCTTAACCTGGTACATAACATCAATCCCATGGTCTACGCATGAGCCATGCTGTTTCCTTGCCTGAAAAACTCCTCCCTGTTTTCTTCCCACTGTCAAGCCCACCCCACCCCCCCCCCCCACACACAAACTCACTTTCACTTCCCTGGAAAAGCCTTTCCTAACCTAGCAGTTAACCACTCTCAGTAAACACCGTTTTTCCTTCAAAATTAGTTTTTTTAAAAAAAATTCTTAGGTTAGTGTTGCACTAAACTAAGCAATATGAGGGCACAGATGAGACATATTTATCATTATAGTCCTAGTTTTCTGCACAGGGAGCCCTTGTCTCAGACTAAGTACTCAGTACTGGTAGAAAGAAGGAAGGAATAGGCATTTATTTAAATCCCCCTTGTTCTGATTCTAGATAGAACAAGTAACTTTCCTAGGATAAAATTTGGCTCTCTCCATAGGTCTTCTTCATAGAGGAGATAAACTAGGGATACCAGACAACGAGGCTTGTCCTCTCAAAAGCTGTATTTTCCAATGTAAATTACTACTGCGATTTTACACACTGGCCGTATATTTGTGATGAGCGTGAGATGGAAGCACTCTTAGATGCTGACAAAAATCAACATTCATTAAAAAGCTGAGGGCTTTTCCCTGGAAGATGGTAAATTTACTTAAGTTGAGCTACCTTGTGAGGTCCTATTGGTATGGCCTTTCAAAAGAAGCATTACCCAAAAGTAAACTGAAACCTTAAATTGTCAGTGTGATAAAGACAAAAATGCTAAAGTATAAATAGACACAAGCTTTTGGCTCCCCCCAGCTTCTAAGGCAGACTCTTCCTTTGCTCTGTTTGGCTCCAAGGACTTTTTGTACTCATTTAGGAACTTAAAGTAGGAAAAAATTAGAAGCATCCTTGAGAGGCTAAACTGATTTACATAAGAATGAATCATAGCAGGCCACAGAAAAAGAAAAGTTCAGAATATGGGAAAAGGGGACCAAACTGGAATGACAAAGTCCTGGAACCAGAGTTTATATTTCTAAAAAGAGACTGAGGAGAAATTAGGCAAGCTTGGGTGTGGAGAGCTGTCTTGATTAAACTGACTCTGGAAAGAAAGACAAACCGGAAGAGGATTTCTTAGGTTTGCTTCAGTGTATGGTATGCAATCCTAATCCCACCACTCATCAAAAGCGTTCAGCAAAAACTCCTAAGTGCTGCCCAGAGTTAGTTTTATATTTTATTTTAAGAGGGAATCATGCTGAGATGGGACTTAGGGAAAAAGTGTTGTATCCCAGAGTTGGGTTACAAATTTGCAGAATAAATTTAGTTCAAGTGCCTTCTAGTAACTAGAAACTTCTAGCAAACTGTTTTTAATCAGGGTTGCTTTCACTGAGTTGAGTCAAAGGTGAAATTATTATTATGTAAATGATAACCCTTAACATTGCTCTGGGAATTTTTTCAGGTAGCTACAATAAACTCTCTTTTAAAAGACCACATGAAAAATTTAGTTTTAAAAAACGGCAATTTCCTCAGGCATGCAAATAAAGACCTACACAAAACACTTTGTCATACATAGCTAGTCATTGACAATAACTCTGGGCTTTCAAAAAATACCCTTGGATATTTAATGACAAGTATATCTGTGTTTTAAAATCAATAATTTCAAAATTTACTCAAAATAATTACTTTGTTGTATAATGGCTTTTAAAGAGGAACAAAGACATCATGGCACTTTATCAAATATGGATGAAATATTTGTATTTCATTTTAGAGGATTTTATATTAAAAAATTACTCAATACCATTAACCTTGCTTAGAGGAACAACTCTCAGTCTTCTAACAAATGGTTACAAACCTACTCTTTTTTAGGTGGTTGACATGTTTTTTATATGTTAAAAAGGCAATCAATGTTCAGTCTTACACCTTGTAACATCTCAGCATGCCCTACAACGAAGGAACAATTCATACTTTCTGCGTGACTCATTGATTAATTGCAAATTTGCATTTCTAAAAGTAGAAATTTGATGAAACTTTCAAGGTACAGGGAAATTATAAACATTGTCACAGCTGGAATCTATTCAAGTGAAGAGATGGATTTTATGAAACTGCATGTTATAAGCCTGTGATTGGAAAAAGGTGTAAAAGAAGAAATGTTTTGGGAATACTGCTGTGTAGGTGGCCTGTGGGAGAAACAAAAATGAATAAAACACAATTTCCTTCCCATGGGACCATAAAAGCTAGTAGGAGATGGAATACATACACATATAATCAAGATAGTAAATGACTCAATGGAGTAGGTGAAGTGAGGATAGTAAAAACAATGGAAGCTCTGTGAATTTGGCTTAGAATTTGGTCTTTGTATTCCCCAGCACCTAGATGACAGTCTGGCACATAGTAAGTGCTCAACTAAACATTTGCTGAATCAATGACAGTTACATAAGGACTGCACATGTATGTGTTAATATGAGTCTGCTTGTGAAATTATTTGTAATTGTAGATTCTAAAAGGCTAGAATGACTTAAAGCAGCAGGGCAGCATGAGCACTTTCAAGTCTCCAGGTGCCCTGGGCAAAGTATGGGGATGGTCCAACAGGGGGATTAGGCAATCAGCACCATACTTAGCTTTGGTTTCTATGAAACAATTTGTTCAAATAATTTTCCTGCTAAAAAGAGTCTACAATTTTTTTTTTTTTTGCAGAGTAGCAAAGTCACAGGTTTTACAGTCAGAGCTAATGTTCAAGTGCTAGCTCTGCTGCCTACCAGGTGGCCAACATGGGGAAATGGTTTTACCTTTCCAAGCCTGCATTTTATTATCTGCAAAATAAAGATGAAAATATCTATCTCATAGGGTTGTAATGAGAAATAAATAAGCATTGAATAACAGCAAATTACTTAGTATACAGTTTGCATTTGATGGATATAAGTTCCCTTTCCATTTCACTAGCAGTTTTTTAAAAGCAGCCTAATTCCAGATGCAGTACAGTTACCCAGTCTTGACCACCTGCTAGTTGCATGGCTATGGGGAAATTATTTAAGTTGTCTGACCCTCAGTTTCTTCATTTGTAAAATGGGAATACAAGTGTTACCCACCCACAGGAAACTACAAGAGCATACCAAATGGCTCTTCAAATATCTTAATTTTGTTTGAAACCTGTCTATTGGGATTTTTTAAAAAATGTTTCCTCTAAGTATTTTTAATTTCTGTATCTGCTGTTTATTAGTTTTCAATATTAATTTCTTATTACTCATTAACCCTGGTACAATGTATACAACTGAGGTGAATAAAACAAAAAATAATAGTGACTTGTTGGGGGGCCTCAGTTTTTGAGGACTTTATATATGAGAGGTTCTAAACTACCTGAGTATAAGCAGAGAACTAACCAGGTAAAGACCAGAACATGGGGAATTTTCTCCTCTGGACTCAGCACTGGCTTTATATTACTAGCACTTGAATAGGAAATTGAAGGGAAAAAACTTTTTTAATATCTCTACTAAAAATGAAAGAATTAAATTAAAAAGATATTGATGGATAAAACTTTCTTAATTAGATAGCTCTCCAGATTCAACTTGCTTTAAGGTCAAAGGAACAACCTTCTCTGCAGTTCCCCCTCTGCTGTGGGGTAAGAGTCAGGCTTAGACATATATATCTCTACCTAAAAATTAACAATTATTGCATGCTGTGAAATTAACTGCTCCAGGTCACCTTGCAAACTCTCACTCCCATCCCATTCAGTCTCCATGAACTTAAATTCTTTTTTCTTCTTAAATAAATTGCAAGTGTAAACAATGTATTAAAAATGCCAAAGGTTTTTATTATAATAAATGTGTAAGCACAATGTGTATTTCTAGAAACTTTGCAGTCTATATTCCCTTTAATAAAGTCGCATAGCACCCATATTATACCACTGATAGTACCCCCAAAAATGGCTAATCTTAAGGGAACTAATTAGGTCAAATGAAAAGAAGCTGCTAAGAGAAAAAAATTCAGATTAACAGTTTGGGAGACTATCAGAGATAACTACCCAAAGTTAAAAGGGGCTATAATCAAGAGTATCTACTAGGCCACATTGTAGAGATATCGTAGAGGCAAGACAATTACCAGCTGGCCAGCAATGTAGTAGAAGGAAATTCAAGTACCCCTGAGAGCTGGTACCCTCTGTACCAGAGATTCTGTAAATTCTAATTAAAATTTAAAAATAATTGACCACCTTTAAAAATGGATACTCAAATACAAAATTCACCCTTAAATCACACTAAGAAATATCCTGGCGAACAAACCATGAATATAAGTATACAATATCATGATCAGTTTTAGAAAAGGGATATGAGGCAATGAATTCTGATTTGTTACGCTTCCTCTTAGTCATTGATCAATTTATAACATTCTTAACAGAATAACTACTTAATCAGATTCAAGGTAACATTGAAGTATTATTCAGTATTGAACTAGTTTTAATTGTTTATCACAAATATTTTACTTTAACATTGTGTGGTATTTAAAGTTCAAAGAAATAGTAATATATATATCAAACAGAAGGGAAGAAAGCATTTATCATTATTATTTTTGGTAGTTTGTCTTGCTATTAACTACATGCTTCCAAAAACCATTGCCATACACTAACTCCCTTCACTTCATCCTTATACGCAAGGCAGTCCCAAGTGTGTCCCTAACAGAAGTCCTTAGAGCCCAGGTTCACTTTCTACTCTAAAATAACTCCATTTTACCACTGAACAAAGATAACTGAAAAAGCTCTTCTGAACAGAGAAAATAAGTCTTATACAGATCCGTCTCCTTCAAATACTACTGCAAATCTTCCCTTCTAATTATAGCATTTTAGTCTACACAAAACTACTTGCCCCTAATTACTCTTAGCCATTTTCCACTGGAGAGTTTTATTTGTTTTTGCTTATTTGACAGCATTGTCCCAATAATAATGACAAGGGGCCACTTGTCATTGTAAATGGTGGAGCATTCTGATTAATGTGTCTTTGTGAAGTTTACTAGTACCCTGGTTCTGAAGCAATATATCCATGGCTTGTTTTTCTTATTTATTTTCTTGCTTGTTTGTGTAAGACGTATTTATTTCATCTCTGGGGACCACAAACAGACCACTATAGTACTGGGTAAACCAAGGACAATATAGATTTCAAAAGAACACTATAAAAACAAGAAAAATAAACGCAAAACTTGAATTCATATAAATCCAACTATTTATAAAAAATAGTTGAAAAAATAGCATTCAAGAGCAACTACTTATGCATAGTTTTGCAGTATAACAAATTGTTATTAGATTTCACATTGGAACTTGATCTGCATTTAAGATCATTGTGAAATGGTTGACTGGAGAAGATACTGGAAGGGACAGCATGGGGGGAATGAAATTATAAGGCTAGACAATTCTGGTGGACATAGGTCATACATGGCGCTACCCTTTGGTACTTGACTAAATTTTCAAAATACGACTTCTACCTTGCCAATTTAGAAGCCCAAATCGAAATTACCAGATTCCTTTGCAGTTGTGATGTTGGCATGTGACCCAGGCTCCAGAAATCAAATGTAAAAATCAAGAGATACTTGTATTCAAGTGAGTGTAACGTTAAGAAGAAGCTTCTACTTCTGTTGACAGTGTGGGGGTTCTACAGTGGTGTCTGGATATTCTTGGTGACAACAGCAGACACAATAATGACA
The DNA here is from genome assembly GCF_041146395.1 of Eulemur rufifrons. Taxonomy (NCBI): domain Eukaryota; kingdom Metazoa; phylum Chordata; class Mammalia; order Primates; family Lemuridae; genus Eulemur; species Eulemur rufifrons. The sequence goes on from NC_090985.1 coordinate 72,732,100, forward strand.
CAAATGATGCAAGGTCAAATTCTTGGCTCAGACCTAACCTCACTGAGATAGTGGGTGATTCCTGCTTCTCACTCCATGGTAGCCACTGGGCTAATGTTCATCTAAGGCCAACCATGTGACATGCCTCTGAGCACATCTCCTGAAGACGTAGACACAAGCCTGGTTTTTCAGAACTCCCACCAATAGGTATCTACCAAATACCTTATAATAACACCTTTGATATTTAGAGTCTGCATCTGTTGACTGCAATTAAGAACAATGACAGATGCTGACTGGGTACAAGGGTGGGTGGGGGCAGAGAAAATATCAAGACAAATTTCAGAATCTGAAGCTCAGGTAACTATACAAGGTTAACCTGCTCACCAAATATGTCCAGTGTGGTGGGAAAGGTGCAGCAACAGCAATTTTGGGGGACTTACTGTACCCCAAATTATGTGAAAGATTGATGTGGGTTTGGATTTCAACCTTTCCACTTGTTTAATTTCTTAAACTGTAGTATGTAATGTTATTGTAAGAACTGGATATAATCTATTAAAAGTGCTTAACAAAGTTCTCACTACAAGTTGTTGTTGTATAGATGAAAAAGGGGCAACAGCATACTTCTGGATGAGTCATCTAATTTGTGGACCTAGGCCTGAAAAAAAAACAGGTGGTAAGTACTAAATAGAGTACCTGGAATCCTAGCCAACTAAAACAGTTTTTAAATTCTGGTTCTAATTCTAGGTGTTAGTCTCAAAATGCGATAAAACTTAGGTAAGACAAACCCACGGAAAGCCAAGAAAAAAGACCTCTGAACGGTTGCTCCCTGGACCTGTGAGTACCCAGAAATTAACCTCAAGCACACTGATACTAAGCCTTAGGCAGCAAACCTAAACTGGCAGTCTTAGGCTGCTCTTCCTTATCCAGCCTGTGTCAGGATTGCCTGAAGAACTTGGTCTGCAGGTGAGGGCAATTTTAACCACAGGTGAGTGGACAAGGAGTGTCAAAACTTTCCACGCATCTTATGTTAATTTACACACATATACCAACATGCCCCACAATCCTATTCCCTCATAATTTTCTATCATAGTCTTGGAACCTGTGAACAAGTTGGTTTTAAATAAATACTTGTAGGATTGGATTAAATGTTTGGGTTGAATACCTTCTGAGAGTCTGCTGGAACATGGCTATCCTGTTATTTTGAACTCCAGAAAAATGTTGAAGGTCAATAAAATAGTAACAGTTCCTGGTGGTGTAATTGCCTCATCATTGTGCAATGATTCGATCAGTTCTACACAGATATGTCTATACATTGAATGGCCAACTGGCTGGGTAAAATAACCCTCTTTGTAGAGCAATGCTTATGGCAATAGAGCTACAAAATAGCCTGGGAAGAATGAACATCATTGGGACATTCAAGAGGCTTTGCAAGGTGAACTGAAATGGAAGAACAGTAAGCAAAGGATATAGGAAAAACTGCATGTGAGACAACTTCAAGTTCAGTCTTTACTCAAACAGCAAACTTTATCTCCGGAAAAACCATACCTTTTGATAGTAAAGCCTAGCATGAAGATACCAAATGGTAAGTTTTTTTCTCAGAAGTGATTTTGGCAACAGAGCTGTTAAATTCAATTAAATTTGCCCTAAAGCTGCCTCCACACCTAGCCAACTGCAACCTTACTATAGGTAAACAAACTGTAACCTAACTGAGAGTGTACTCTTACAACAAATAGCTGAGTCTTGGCCAATTGCATCAGCCAAGCTTTGGCCAATCACAGGCTGCCAACTGATCAGACTATGTCCATATAAGACAAATGCTTTATCTCTCCATACTCAAAAACAGGAAATTCCCAGTTTTCACCAATCAAGCTGTTTCTGTATGTCACTTCCTTTTTCTGTCTATAAATACTGCCTACTGGGAGGAGCTTTGTCAACCTCTACTAGTTCAGTGTGCTACCTGATTCATGAATCATTCTTTGCTCAAATAGCGAGCTTTGCTAAATTTAATTTGCCTAAAAATTTTCTTTTCAGAAAGCCTAAGAGGCAAAGGTACAGACACAAAACCTCTGGAAACAGAACCTAGAGTTGTTAATTCCAGTCACAGCCAAACGGCTCAAATAATTAGAGGACTAAAATATTCAGATGCAATTTATGCATACTTTATTTTGTCTGTTCAGAAAATAGACATTAGGGACCTATGTCCTTGCCTAGATTAGAACCAAGGTGAACTGATAGACTTAAATTAGTTTTGGAGAAAAGAAAAAAGGGTATATTAGATCAAAACTAAATAGGAAGATATTCTTTTTTTTTTTTTTTTTTTTTTGAGACAGAGTCTCACTCTGTTGCCCAGGCTAGAGTGAGTGCCGTGGCATCAGCCTAGCTCACAGCAACCTCAAACTCCTGAGCTCAAGGGATCCTCCCGTCTCAGCCTCCCGAGTAGTTGGGACTACAGGCATGCACCACCATGCCCGGCTAATTTTTTCTATATATATTTTTAGCTGTCCATATAATTTCTTTCTATTTTTAGTAGAGATGGGGTCTCGCTCTTGCTCAGGCTGGTCTGGAACTCCTGAGCTCAAACGATCCGCCCACCTCGGCCTCCCAGAGTGCTAGGATTACAGGCGTGAGCCACCGCGCCCAGCCCAATAGGAAGATATTCTAACTAATCGAGAATAACAGGATATTGACCTTAGAGAGGATAGATTAGGAAGGACGCTCTGAAGCCCAGAATCACAGAAGGAGTAGGAACATATAGAAAAGGAAGGCACCAGTGGTTAGAGGAGGAAGGAGAAACCTTAACATAACTGAAGTTTGAGATACCATGGAGATGACAGGGATGGGGTGGTTGGGAACAGCAGAGTATAGAATCTGAACGAGAAAAATGAAGAACAGCAAAATAAATAGAAAGCACAAGATAGCAAAGCAAAAAATAAGATGGGGTGGGGGCTAAAAACACTACAGTGGCAAATGTGTTTATTCCTTACAAATATTTTATAAATGTCAACTTATTAAAAGTTCTATTTGTGTACAGTGTTATGCATTCTGACGTGTTTACTTTCAAGCTATGGATTGTATTAATTTTCAGTTCCATTAAAATCAATATTTTGGCATAAAAAATTCATAGGCCTGAAAACAACATTAGAAACCTTCATTTATCAATTTCTCCTACAAGAACAACCAACCATTCATTCATGTAATACATATGTATTTAATCCCTACTATAAATACAAATATACTCTCATAAAAGACAGGGACCATTTACACCCCAAAAATCAATATAATAATAAAGTTGTGCTTTAAAGAAAGGCAAGCCTGTCAGCCAATCTCTGACACCATTAATAGAAGTATCTGAGGCTGCACAGTCATCTGAATGTGACAAATCTGGTAAGATGTTGGTCATCAATTAGTTTAAATATTTTTAAAAATTCAACAATGCAATATTTTATTCCTGATAGTCACTGAACACTTCCTATGTAGCCAGGCCCCTCACCAAGGGTTGTGCCTACAAAGGAAGATAAAAGAAAAACAACAGCCCTTAGCAAACTCACAGTCCAGTGTGGAAACATACAAACAAGCAAACCACTGCATTCAGAGCAATCATGGATAGGAGAAGTAACAGAAATGCACAGAAGTTGTAATAATGGCCCCAAATAGGTATATTAATGAGGACCAGAGGACTGAGGAAAGCCTTCACAGAGGGAAGAGCAGGAACAGGTAACATAGCAACAGGCAACTTGGAAAACATCTGTATAGTCCATCATGGAACCTAAACTTTTCCATAACATGCATCATAATTATAATTATTTGGTTATTGTCTATCATCTTCACAAGCCTGTGTAAAGCTATTCAAGAGTAGGATGATGCCTTTCTAGTTCCCTAAGATTTAACACCAAAATCTAGCACAGTGCCTGGCTCCTTCTGCGTTCTCAGTTTACATTAGCAGACAAATGAATTAATGTGCTTCCATATATTAGAAGACGAAGAAGGGCAGGTAGAGAGAAGTGACGATGAGAGGGAGATTTTCATGGGGCTTTTTAAAGGTGGGTTAGTCACATTCTAAAAGAGTTTAGATTTTACTTTGAAGGTGATATCATTCAACCAATTAAATTCATTAACAACTTAGAGAAGATACGAAAAGACACATGTATCCAAAAATAACAGTGGGGTAAGTGTAAAGCGTGTATGAATTGAACAGGAAGAGACTGAGGTAGACGCTTCACAGCAGAGAAATTATGATGGCATTTTATTTCCCTTCCATGATGAAATATTTCCAAACTGCCTTTCTGAGAAGAGAATAATATTTTATGAAAAGCAAGCAGATACCATTTAGCTACAATCTCTCTAGGAGCATCTTCCTGCGTAACATTATATAGATTGCTCTACTTGGTGGCTTTCCAAGGTCCAGTATACCCCATAAATATGTTCTGTTTATCTCTCTAATAACTGACGATATGGAGAAAAGGAAACCCTTGCACACTATTGGTGGGAATGTAAATTAGTACAGCTATTATAGAAAACTGTGTGAAGGTTCCTCAAAAAACTAAAATGAGAATTATCATATGATCCAGAAATCTCACTTTTGGGTACTGGGGGAGCTGGGGATGGGGACTGGGGAAATGTTGGTCAAAGGATGGAAGATTGCAGTTAGGTGAATTAACACTGAGTATTTAAGGTTACGGGCATGTTAGTAAGTTTGATTTAATTATTCCATACTGAATACCTAAATCATAACATCACTGTTACCCCATAATTACATACAATTATAATTTGTCAAAAAATAAAATAAAATTTAAAAAAAAAGAAAACAATGCCCTCATAAGAGAGAAAATAAATATAATGAGGCAAGTATTACTCTAGTCAAACTACAAGCAGCCTAATGTCATCATGTTATACTTTCACTTATGTCACTACCTGGCCCCAGAAAGTACTTAAGTATGTTACCCTACTTTAAATAAATTAATCTTTTTTTAAAAAGAAAAAATAACTAAATTATAGAATTTGAAAGCATGATAACAGAATTTCTAAGAACAGTAAAGTTTTATACTTTTTGTGTAATAAAAAATATCTTGGCCGGGCGCGGTGGCTCATGCCTGTAATCCTAGCACTCTGGGAGGCTGAGGCAGGAGGATCGCTCGAGGTCAGGAGTTTGAGACCAGCCTGAGCAAAAGCGAGACCCCCATGTCTACTAAAAAATAGAAAGAAATTAATAGGACAGCTAAAAATATATATAGAAAAAATTAGCTGGGCATGGTGGCACATGCCTGTAGTCCCAGCTACTCGGGAGGTTGAGGTAGGAAGATTGCTTGAGCCCAGGAATTTGAGGTTGCTGTGAGCTAGTCTGATGCCACGGCACTCACTCTAGCGCGGGCAACAGAGTGAGACTGTCTCAAAAAAAAAAAAAAAAAATATATATATATATATATCTATCTATCTTGATCAATCGTAAGAATTATAATCATTTCTTAATAGGTTAATCTGTATTACATTTAATCATATTCTCCTCTGTGAGATCATGATTGTAATGGCTATAAAATATAAACTAAAGAGGAAACAAATCCCATTTTAAAGTCCCCACGCACTGTGGCAAATACCTTTATAAAACTGAAATTTCAGTTACGCAAAATTGCATTCTTAATTATAATTGTAAACCTTAAGAAGTACTCGCCATTTTAATGTGACATTGGAGAAGTTGGGGATTTTTCTAAGCACAATCAGTAAACCAATTGCCACATCTCAGTGTAGGTCACATACAATGACCTTTATATTTGTATATAAGTTGCTTCTGTTTTGTTTTCAATTGTTAAAAAAAAAATAAGATTATGGTTAGCTTTCTGTTTATGAGCACTTCTTCAAGAAAGGGAGAATTTAAAGAAGGAAAAATATCCCTTTAGATAGGAGTAGAATTACTTAATTCATTTATACCTTTAAATATTTCAATTGTAAAACATAAGATTGCTTATTTTTTTTGGCCTTCCAGTTTTTCAATTTTTTATTATCTGGACGATTCCTTGCTGAGCTAGGTAGAAAGGTATCAATGTCAGAATTGATAAATGTATGTACTCTATTTGCTTTTCAAAGTGCAAGGAGGATGTATCCGATATTCCGAGTGAGCAGAGCAATGCTTATCTGCATTCCTAAAGGTCTGCAAAAGTCCCATAAATTTTAAGAAGCTGACAGAACTAATATTTCATACCACTATGAATATAACTCATTAATAGTATAAACCTATTGACAGTAAATATCCTCCATGCCTCTCTGCAAGAGGATTTTCTCTGAATTTTCATAAAGAAGTAACCTATGGAACTAAATCTTTAAATATATATACTCCTTTGATAGAAATTATTCTTTAATACTAGGAATCACAACTGTCAATATTGTGATCCACTTTGAATATAGAGTGATTTAATTCTTTACCTCTGTGATATCTGTCTACTAAATGATCAATGGCTAAGTGTTATATATTACATTGCAGAGTTTCTGTGCATTTCAAAATAAGAGAGATTGGCATAATTCCATTGTGATTTTTGATTCAAATTCCAAACAGTAGGAAAAGCTAGAGGCCTAATGGGGAGTGGGGGGTGTCTGTTTGTCTACCAACTCACTATATTTCATGATTACAGATAGGTCAAAACACCTGCTTCATCAGATTCTTCCATCCAGACCATTTCTTTTTGCTGTAAAATATTGATACACCAAAGGAAGCCAAGGCAAAGCCCAACTTGACTAAACAAAATATTATCCATGCATGCAGAAATGACATGATATGAATCTGTATTACCTTGGCTAGCTGGATCCCACTGTACCCCATTTGGAGTAACTGGCAATATGAAGCCTAGATCAAACATTTGTCTATTCAGTAAGCAATTATAGAAACTCATGGCGTATCCATCATCATTTGGAAATGAACACCTACTTCCGTGATTTCTCTAGATAATAGAAACTCGCTCCTTTAAGCGCCAAAGCTTTTGGTTTGTTCAATTTTCATTTTCTGTTCAATGTATTAAATATTATTCTGTTATCTCAGAAAACAAATCCATGGACATCAATTTGGCCTTATGCTGGACTGTGCTGATGCCGTCAGAGACAATTAATGTGTGTAGGCCTGGCTCTTGTCATGCTAAATGACTTAGCAAGGCTATGCTTTTTGAGTTATATATATTTATTTTTAATGATGTTCCGTACTCTCACTGACTGTCAAGGTATTTTTAACAATTTTTGCTACTGTGAATTTGCTTTACTTTAATGGATTCTCCTCATTTTGCCTTTTTTATTTTCTCAGTTATGGTTCCCGAGTAAAGGTTTGGTTCTCCCATAAGTAAAGTTCATCAACTTTAGTGTGTGTATGCACCTGGGTGTGCATGTTCATATTTCATTTAACTTGTCAGTTCAGTCCTATTAACAATATTTTTTTCTTACCTGTATGATCATAATGAAAATGATAATATTGCCTCTAATCTTTTCTATGGGTAATGCTCTGTGTTAATCACTTTACGTGTATAACCTAATTAAATCTTCCTCCTCACAATTCTATGAGGTATGAGCTACAATGGTCTACTATATTCTACATATGGGAAAACTGAGGAAAAATGTGTTAAGTGAAGTGAATTTTCCAGGGTCCCATGGAAGTAATGTTAAGAGATGGAAGTTAACAACCCAAGGCTGTCTGACTCCTAAAGTATTTTCAGCAACTTTCAAATGATGGATATTTATTGTTTTTGAACAGTGACTTGAATAGTGACTTCAAGGTAAGTGAAATGTATCTATACAACGGTTTTCTTTAAAGCTGGTTCACATTGATGTCTTCAAGCAAAATTCTTAAATAAAAAACTTCCATGGGTCTATGGGTATATTTTCAAGAGTGATTTGTGTATCTTACTGGTAACTTGTTTGTTAATTTTAAAGAAAACAGGCAGTCATCATTCTGAATTAATATATTTATATATACAGTTAATGACTTTTTGAGGGCAATTTAAATTAGTTCTGTATATAAATGGAGTATTATAACAGGGTTATAGATATATAAATGCAATACTGATATTACATTATAGACAAATAATAATTAAAAATGGAAATTGTTAAGCACTTACTATGTGCCAGATGTTAAGGGGCTTCATGCTTACTAACCTCAAGTCTCAAGAAAGAATTGTCTAACTTTTAAAGTCAAAGAAACTAGGCTCAAAGAGCAATAATTTGAGCACAGTATTTTACATGGTAACTTGCAGCTTTAACCAGGTTAAAAGGATAGTGAACATATGCTGTAATAACAGAACCATGTACATAAGACTATCTGAAGAAAACTGTAATGTTTAGTCTATCACTGGCAAACCATTTATGTTATAAGGGGTTAATAGCAAAAATATGTAACAAACTCTTATAACTCAACAGCAAAAAAAAAAAAAAAAAGAAATCACCTGGTTAAAAAATAGGCAAAGAATTTGAATAGACATTTCTCCAAAGAAGATATATGAATGGCCAACAAGCATATGAAAAAATGCTCAACATTACTAATCATGAGGGAAATGTAAATCAAAACCACAAGAAGACATTACTTCACACCTGCTGGAATGGCTATTATCAAAAAAAAAAAGATAACAAGTATTTGCAATAGCGTGGAGAAATTGGAACCCTTGTACACTATTGGTGAGAATGTAAAATGGCACAGCCTCTATGGAATATAGTATGGAGATTCCTCAAAAATTTTTAAAATAGAATTACCATATGATCCAGCAATCCTACTTCTGGGAATATATCCAAAAGTACTTAAATCAGGATCTAGAAAAGATATCTGCATTCTAATGTTCATTGTAGCAATATTCACAATAGCCAAGATATAGAACCACCTTACTGCCCATTGATGAATGAAGAAAGAAAAATATAGTATATACATATAATTGATATTTATTACTCCTGAATAGTGATGTAATATTATTCAGTCTGAAAAAGGAAGGAAATCCTGTCATATGCAAAAACATAGATGAACCTGAAAGATACTATGCTAAGTAAAATAAGCCAGTCACAGAAGGACAGATACTGCATGATTCCACTTGTATGAAATACTTAAACAGTCAAACTCTTAGAAATAGAGAGTACAATAATGGTTGCTAGGGGAGGGAGAAAATGAGACTTGCAGTTCAATGGGTATAGAGTTTCAGTCATGCAAGACGAACAAGTCCTAGAGATCTGCTGTGCAACACTGTGCCGGCAGTGAATAATACTGTATTTTACACTTAAAAATTGTCAAATGGGTAGATCTCATGTTAAGTGTTCTTACTACAATTAAAGAAAAGTTTAGTCTAGAAAAGGTAAGACCTAGCAGAGATGTAATTGTCCTCATAAAATGAAGGAGGGACTTCATGGAGGAAACACCAGATTTGCACTAAGTTTTCCTGCAAGCAGAACCAGGAAGAGCCAAAGGTAGATTTCAGCTTACTGCAAGTTTCCTTGTCACATGCCTCTGCTGATGGAGGAAATGTTTTCTAGTCCATCTAGGTTATAATCTTTTGGTGGGTCCAATTTCTGTAGTAGACTAAGCTGCAATTTTGTTCACATGGACAAATGGGAAATCACAAGCTTCTGGACTGAAACGATTGACCCCAATCCCCCTCAGCTCTAGTTAACCAAACCTTCCCATCATGTCTGACCCACCCTAGTTTTTGGTGCCATGTTAGTATTTGGTTTCTGAGGATATCCCTTAATTGTTTTCTGTGAGCTTATCTATGCTTTTATAAAAGAGGTTTGTTATAGTTTTAGAATTTCTACACACTTGTTTTGGAAGGGATTTCAGGTTACCAATTCTGACATATTGCCAGAACCATCAAAATAAAATTTCTTGGAAAATAGCAATTGTCAGTAAAAGCATAAAATGCTGCCATTATTATGTATACTAGTGAGATTCTAAATTAGTATCACTTCAGTTTGCATGAAGATATGGATGACTAGCAGTCAGACAACGGATTAGCATCAGAATTCTTTATTTTTGGAAATACTGTATAGAATCCCAAAGCATAAAACAAATCAGAGAGGCCTATTTGACTTGAAAGCCTGGCAGCAACTGTACTAGTTCACTTGTGATAGTTGACCACTAAGCTACATTTCCACTCAAAACTTACAGTATTCTGGGCCGGGTGCAGTGGCTCACGCCTGTAATCCTAGCACTCTGGGAGGCCGAGGCAGGTGGATCGCTCGAGGTCAGGAGTTCGAGACCAGCCTGAGCAAGAGCGAGACTCCCGTCTCTACTAAAAATAGAAAGAAATTATCTGGCCAACTAAAAATATATATAGAAAAAATTACCCGGGCATGGTGGTGCATGCCTATAGTCCCAGCCACTCGGGAGGCTGAGGCAGTAGGATCGCTTAAGCCCAGGAGTTTGAGGTTGCTGTGAGCTAGGCTGATGCCACGGCACTCACTCTAGCCCGGGCAACAAAGTGAGACTCTGTCTCAAAAAAAAAAAAAAAAAAAAAAAACACCTTATAGTATTCTGCTTGTTTTAAGATAATTTTTAATATATAATATTCCCCCCAAAGAATAGGTTGAGTTAACATTGCTAATAATAATCAATCAATTTTAAAGGTTTTTTTTTTCTTTTATTCCAGTACCACAGCTAATTTCATCTTTTTAGATTTGTTAAAATATACTTCCTGAGTAATTTATCTTAACATCTTTAGTTCTCTTCAGATAATCCATAATCTGTGTTCTTCCAGGTCCCTAGTACAATTAAATTAATTTATTTCTATCACTTAGTAAAAGAAATAATATATATTAAAGCACAGGAGTGTGCACTATGGTCTTACTTTGTGACTAACATTCATCTCTATGTAACTTGCCTCACCTATAAATTGGGAATAGTGCATAAACTTCCTATTTCACAGAATTATGATTAACAAGATTTATGTTGTAAAAATACTCTTTAAAGGTTTATAAAAGATGAAGGAACATTAGATATCTCTTATTCTTTAAAAGTAACTCATATTTTAAAATAACAACAGCATATACAACTATTTCATATTAAGACACTTTACAAAACCTATAAAGGTAATTTCTTTGTGCACTCATTTATATTCTATTATAGCCAATGAATAGTTTCACTTTTTCCTTTGAGTTCATTTTAGCTGTAATAATTATTCAATGGATAGTGAATATTATGGTACCTAGCATGACACTGAGAATTTAGTAAGCACCTAGTGAATGCTTGTTTTTCTTCATATTATCTTCCCTTATAGGAAAAGTTAACGTTGAAACATAAAAAGAAAGAGAGTAAGGAGACAATTCCATGCATTTAAAAGGTGAGTTGAGTATCTTTTACTAGCTTTTACAAGGTGTATCAAATGCCTATTTACAAAAGTAAGGAAACTGTCAATTTGATGAAGTACAACTCACAACTCATTAGTGTTGAACACAGAAGTAGTATTCCACATCAAAAATGACTGCTGAAATATTCACAATTACCAGCTGCTCAGAGACCATTTTATATGGATAAAAAACATGTCACATTTAATTTATCAGATGCTTTCTGCTGTCATACTTTTCTTACATTCAATGTACTGAAAAGTTATAAAAGCAACTTCAGTCTTGCCGTAGCCATGTATAGACATTAAGAATAACACAAATCCATTATCTACCACAATATAATTGTATCTACACGGATGAATAATCCTCTGTAGCTTCTTTGCACTCAATTCTGAATTAAGTATTCCTTTAAAAATATCTGAAATACAACATTCAGTATCTCTATTTAAAAAACTACCATTTTGATATAAAGAAAAAAAAAAAAACATTCATTTCTGAAGCCGTATTCCTCGAATGAGCTGGCATTATTAGCCCCATTTCTATAGTAACTACAAGGGAAAACATCATCAGAAAAAGAATGCCACTTTAATTTTCTAACAACACTGAAATGAATCAAGTATGTACCCAAACACTTACGAAAATAAAACAGTAATAGTCTAGCTTTCCATAGTAATTCTGTAATGTAGGCTTCAAGTAAAAATGTAATAATTGGATTAACCCTTTTAAAGCTTACCAGACATAGCCAATTGCTGTAACATATTAGCTCTATGGTGCCAACTCAAACTCTAAGCAGAATAAAGCGATTAGATAGATGGATTAGATAGATAGATAGGCAGGCAGCTTATTTCCAAATAAAAACAAATAGGCAAACAAACAATAACATGCAGGTTTCAATCTTGTGTTTAATTCACTGTAAACTGAGCAATGCTCACACCAGCGTTTGTGGAGAGCCCTTCTCTCCCAGCCTAGGTAAGTGTACTGCAAGCATCATCTCTGCTCCACTGCATTGCACATCATAGTCTCAGTTAAGTTGTGGACTTCTTAATGGATGGCCCTCACTTTCTGTTTTCAGTGTCAGCTATAGGTATGGTTGTGGCTCTATTTAAACTGTTATCAGAAGCTGTTTAAAACCATGAAAAAGAATTAAGGCGTGTTTATTTGAAGCTTTTCATTAAAAAAAAAAACCACATAACAATGCCCTAATAGTTACAGATTTGTCTTGTCTTATTTTTAAATACCCCCACTCTAAAGGTATATATAAGAACACTTAGCCTTTTATATACTTTAAAAATATACTGGGCATGGTGGCTCACACCTGTAATCCCAATATTGTGGGAGACTGAAGCAGGAGAATCACTTAAGCCCAGGAGTTAAAGACCAGCCTGGGTAACACAGTGAGACCCTGTTTCTAAAAAAAAAAAAAAAAAAAAAAAAATCCCAACCTGTCTCTAAAGCATGTAGAAAGTGGAAATGAGGGCTGAGGGCCTTCTCTGATATTACATAAAATGTTAACAGCTATCTTTCCAATGAGTTACTAAATCATACTTTACATTTTTACAAAAAGGACTTTTTAAAAAAAATACTAGGCTACATGTGAAGACAAAAGTGAGGAAATCAGAAGAAAGAAAAAAGGAAAGAAGGAAAATAAAATAAGACGAAGTTGAAGCTGTAAACAAAACAGGTATCTTGCAGTTTTGTACATTTTCTAGAAGTGAAAATCCATCTCAGCTCCAGTAGATCTAGCAGTCATCACAAGTGAAAAACAATCAATTGCAGAGTCCATAAGATTAAAAAAAAAAATCAGCTGCTCAAGAGAAGTATTACTATTCCTGGAATTGTGGACTGAAGAAAAATTCTTCTGTAATTCTTATAGAGAAGTCGTTGTAATGTAGAGTGAGCAATCAAACAATCCCTAAAAATAAATATAGAGATATAATATTTTTTCATTCTCATTTACCATCCACATATATTATATGCCAGCCTATTAGGATTATTAGTCTTAGTCTTTTTGCTTGTACACAAGAATATCCCACTAGAAATTAAACTTTGTTTTTCTCTCTAGAAGGACAGGAGCTACACAGGTTTACTTATTGCCCATGGAAGACTTAATCACTACCCTGGCTGTTACATGGGTCTATTTCTGTCTCAGTTTTTACTGAAGCCCCCAAAACAGAGATCAAAACAAGGCACATACTCCCACATTCCAAAGTGAAATGTTTGACTACCAAGTAGCATGAGCAAAGGATTTGGCAAAATCAGATCTTGTGACACTCCTAGGGTGTAAGAGGGTAGAGGTAAAAAAAGGTAGAAAAGACAGATGTTATTAATATTAAGCCATTCTTTTCTTTGAAACAGTCACAATGCCGTGGTATTTTTTCCAGTCCCCCTGGAGGCACAGAGGGAGAAGAGATTGCTTCCAGTCAGCTCTAGTCAGATGAGAGAGAAGATTCAATGAGAAACTAAGAAAACTCAGTTTGTGTCCCCTGGAGTTTGCACAATAGGTTTCTGACTCAAGGCCCCCAAAACTTTTATGACAAATTTAATGGAACTGCCTGTTCAGCTGCAGAGGAAAAAAACAGTCATATTGGAAACCGGCTCTGGTTTCAAAGACAGCAGAGCAGAGATGCTTGCTTCCCATGAACCAAATGAACGTTGGCCATGCAGTATGATGATGACCTGAGACAGCTTCATCTGGGAGCAAGGAGACATCAGCAGAGAGAGGATGGAGATGTACTGAATCACATTTAGAAGCTGATGTCGTAAGTGGCCAGCAAGAAGAGAGAGAATGCTGCAATCAGAAGCTCTACTGAGGAATCACCGAAGGCTATGGATGTGTTCCACTAGATTGCCTTGAACTTGGTAAAGCCCAAAGTTGAACAATGCCAACCACTGCAACAGCAATGAAGTGTAGCTTTTCCTTCCTCCTGGACCTTCCCTCTTTGCACTGCCAACTCTAAGGAGGTCAGGAACAAGAGTGAGTAAAGAAGCAGTGAGGGGAAGGGTAAAGAAGTATCAGGAAAGGGAGGGAACAGAAAACAAGCTGACCTTGCCCCCCTCTCGCTTTCCCATGATGGGCATCCAGTCCAAAGGAGGCCTGGGCTGGATAATAGGACAGGGTTTAACTTAGAAGAGATTTGGAATTTTGACTTTAAATAGGACTGGACAAGTGATTGTGCTAATGGAACCAAATATCAAACATTTTAGAATTTATTCTTCATTATGCCCAAAATGTAAAGGTCCAGAAAGGCAAATAAAAGCTGAGACATTTTCCAGATTAAGGTAAAATAGAGACATCATGACTAAATGCAATGCATGATCCTGGACTGGGTTCTGGATCTGGATAAAAAGAAAAAGCTGTAAAGCATATTGAGGGGAAAATTGGTAAAATTTATGCATAGACTGTGGATTAAACTTCTTAATTTTGATAATTATGTTTTCATTATCCATAATTTAGTATTAAATTTTAAATTAAAAATTTAAGTAAAAATTACAAATTTAACTTAATATGTAATTATTTAATTGTATAAGAATTATATGATTATATTTATAATTCACTAATTATGTTAAAGAATGTTCTTATTAGGAAATGCATAGTGAAGCATTTATGTGAAAAATAACATGTTTGCAATTTATTCTTAATTTATTATAAAATTATTATATCAACTTTGTACCTGCCAATTTATTATTTTCTTGATGATCAAATATATAAATGATTAAAACATTAAATATAGTAAACTAAAAGTGCTGAAATCTGTTTTTTAAAAAGATAAAATACGAACTCCTTAGAGCTAGCCCCCTGGTCAAAATCTAAAAACAAAAATTTACTATTGAGATATATACTCAGATATCTACATCTGGAAATAGGCAACCATTGACTTTTCCACAGGGACCACAGTCTCCAGCTCCCACATATGCTGTTTGACTCAATTGTAGAAAGCCAAATCCATCCAGTTCAAGCGGGAGCATGTCAGAACTTCTGAAAATGGAGGAATCAGCAGACTTTCTGGATCAAATCACCTATATTACAGAGGTGATCACGGTGGACACCGCCAGATAAAGACGATAAGGAAAATTTATTTCGACTATTGTTAAGGAACTGGGAGTGGGTAATGAGTGGTCATTTCAAAGTCAAACTCAAAAGTCAAAAGACTTATATGTGAGTCTCACCCATTTTTTTTCATTTTAACCATTATTAATATACATGTATTAGTTTCTCTAATAGACTGAGAACGTTCCAAGGATAGACTCAGTTTTTAATTCATCATAGTAGTTTGCATAGTGCGTAACAAGACAACCACTAATATTAAAGGACACCTACTGCATCTCAGGTTTTTTACAGGGCACTTTCATCATTAGCTCACTGATATTCATGACAAGATTGAACAAACAATTACATCCAGGTGTCCAACATTAGCACAGAAAGGCAAGGACATGCACTGGTTTCTGCAGGTGTTAATTCAAAGAGGCTTGAGAACATTCTCCTGGCAGGAAAAAAAACAAAAACAAAAACGAAGTAACTAGTGGGACCAATCAACTAAATGTAAATGGAATCTAAAGTAGCTATTATACTCTTCAGTAAAATATTTAAGACTATTTCTGCCTTCTTGTGTGCTTCTGGAAATTCTGTTCCTTAGCTTAGAAATGTTATTAGAATAAGGTCTGCTTTCCTATCCAAGTGGCTTGAAATAATAGGACTGCTGATATATTTTTAGGGCAATCACCCAGGGACCTCTATAAGATTTAATTGTCTAGTTTCACTTCTGGATCTTAGTTTAGTTTCCAGGCCACCTCTCCTCCAGCTCTTTTTCTCTGAATCCAAAGAGTGGTCTGCAGGGACTCATCTTTGCTGCCATTATCTGGGCAGACTTCCATTAGTCTTTCTTTGCTCATGGACCCTTTTCTAAAAGTCACTAGAAAGACACCTGCAGCAAGCTGTAAAAGGGAAATAAGAGCTTAAAAATAATAAACTTGGAGATATTAAAAAGGGGAAAGTATTAAAAACCTAAAATATTATTAATAATTTTCAGAAAATATAAATGAAGATAAAATTGCTCTTTATTAGCTTGTTCCTTCATTGATTGTTTGGTTACTTATTATCTCTTTGATTGACTTTTATTAGTAATAGTATCCAACCCTTATAATTCTTCTATTTCCATTTCTGCTGCTCCTAAGCCAGTAGTCCCCAACCTTTCTGGCAATAGGGACCAGTTTCGTGGAAGACGATTTTTCCACAAGTGAGGATGCAGAGCTCAGACCGTGATGCCCAGTGATGGGGAGCAGCTGTAAATACAGATGAAGCTTTGCTCCCTTATCTGCTGCTCACCTCTTGCTGGGTGTGTGGGGGGAGCCAGAGCTCTGCAGCGGTCCTTAACAGGCCACAGACGGCACTGGTCTGCGGCCTGGGGGGTTAGGGACCACAGTCCTAAGCCACCTGCTTCCCTTTCTCCTTTGTCTCTGTCTTTTCTTTTAGTCAGGCTGTGTATGTATAAATATATGAGGGCTATTTGAAAGTATCCAGCCATTGTTAATATAATGAGAACAATTACATGGCTGGATACTTTCCGGACAGCCCTCATATATGTATTTCTTATATATACACACATATATATATGTATATGTGTATATTTACATACATATATATGTATTTATATGTGTATGTATTTATATAATAAAACTATGAACAAGTGGACCGAACTGTGTATAATTCTTTCATTTCCCTTTCTCAAGCTGTAGTTTTCCTTGCCTTTTTCCCCTTGAAAATCAAACCCCGAAGATACCAAAAAAAAAAAAAAAAGTATGTGATAGGCAACAGGACCAAAGAAGAGTCCGATGACACTTTAGATTGACATTTTAGCAAAATGCCCTTCTGCGTTAGACACAAAAGTCATAGTCTTTTTTCTTATGAGGAAAAAAACATTTAAGAAAGCCTGTACTACTAAGAGAAAGTTGAAATTCCGTAAGATATGAAAGGAAACTACAAATAAAGTAGATTCAAGAACCCCAAAATGTTGGCAGGATGGGTCTGTTGAAGGTTGGGCCAAATAGCTTCAACTATTTTAAGCATTCCACAACATATAATTTAATTTCACATGATACATATAATATATGTGTATTTACTACAATACATTATATAGATTGAAGGAATTATTATGGTTTGCATAACTATAACGTTGATTCTGAACCATCAAGAAAAGGTGGAAGGTATGTGTTTGATTACAGAATATTATGTTTAACAAGTCAGCATGTGTTTAATGCACTTTGGAATTTATTTAAACATTATATTTTTATGATAAAATAAGGCAATTATATACTGATCAATGTTACCTATGCACTGCTTAGTCATAGATAAATTTACTACTATGAAAAACATCTTGGGAAAAGTTAATTTATATAGGCTTTTCAGATCAGGTTTCCTTATTCAGAATGCCTTCCTTCATCCCTGCCATGGACTGTGGCTACAAGCACAATATTGATCAAAACTTCTGGATGCATAATGAAGAACAAACTTTTATGAGATTTCTGAAGATAGTTTCAAGAAGGATGTGGAGTCCAAGTTCAGAGTCTATATCTGTTCTAAAATAGCAGTTACTTCAAAAAGTAACACTGGTTTTATTGGATCCAAATGATACGAGGATTATTATGGTAATTTGAAGCTGTGGCTCTAGTGTTACATATATTACAATTGTACAGAATGAGATGAATATTATTCTTTTCTGTGACTCAGGCACACATACTTTCAGCTATTGCCCTAATAGTAAAGACACAGATAGATGTCAACAATGCAGAAACCCTAAAAGTACAATAATCAATATTATGGTCACTAGTTGCTCAAATAAGTCCTAATAGACTATTGATATAAACTCAGTCTTTGTGGAGATATTTGGTGAGCCTGAATATCATTCTACGCATAAAGATATGTTAGAATATCTGATGTACATTTCCAATAAATCAAATAGATATTCACGGTTCTTCATGCATATAAAAAGTACATTAAATCCCTCTATAAAATACAGTTTAAAATATCAGTGTCTCTGCATCATTTTCCAGACAAAATTCTACCCATTTTTCACAGCATACAATGCTCTCCATGATTCTTCTCACCAGGGTCAAGTCCTAGAAACTGTCCAAATGAACATAATAGTCTAGTTTTCTAGAACTTCATGAAATTCCCTTGCTCATGCTATTTCATTTGCAATAAATTTTTTAAATGTATTGCAATTCTCATGACTGGATCACCATTCACAGTTTGAAAAAGTCTGATTGAGGGAGAAAGCATGAGAAAGAAAATGAGTCTTGGGTAGAACTTTGTGAAATCAAAATCTTAACTACCAGTTAGGGAAGAATAAGCCTTCAAAGACAGGCAAATTTAAAGACATTAGAAGAAAATCCATAGTATACTCTGAGGGTAGTAAAAGGAAGAGTACTTGAAAAAGAAACCACATTTTATTTTTACTTGTCATTTACAGTAGCTAAATAATATCCATTTGATGAGTCTATCTTATAGTATTTTGCAAACTTCCAGCAGATGATAACTTTGGTTATTTCTAGTTTATTCTCAGTATCAACAATGCTATGATGAACAAATTTATGCACACATCTTTATGCCCTTGTTCTACTATTTCCTCAGCATAAATTCCTGCATAATTACTAAACAAGTATGTAAATAGCATAACACTTAAGATGTATACAGTACATACAGCCAAAGTCTCTTCCACAAAAACCAAAAATTGTACTCTTGTGAATAGTAGAGTGCTTATGTTTTTACATGCCCTAGCTACTACTGGAGATAATTATGCACCTTTACAATCAAATAAGTAAAAAGACCAGTATGTCATTGTGATTTCAATTTGCATTTCTTTTATTCCAGAGAGGTTATGCATCTCTTCACATATTTATTAGCTATTTGTATCCACATTGTGAACTGAATGCCCACATTTTTTAATTTTAAATGATATATACATTTTTATTTATGATATTATGAGTTCTTTACATAGTCATAATATCCATTTTTCTGATTTACCAATTTGTGTTTTGTTTTTAACCATGCAGTAGTTTTTTAAAATAAGTCTTATAGGGATTTAGTTAGTACATTTCTTAATAAAGCAGAGTTCCACTGAAAATAGAAGAACTCAAGGCCTCCATCTAAAGGCATCAGATTAGCATTCATCTTCAATATGCAAAATAGAAAGTAGTTCTACAGTGTGCTTGTCATTTAAAACCCAAGGGATTGATGGGGAATTAAATCATAGTGAGGAATATCTGAGTTCCTACAGGATCTGTTTATTTAATAACAGGTCACAGTGCTTTATATTTCATTAATAAAAGAGTAAATAATCTTATTTACTACAAAAGACTCAGACAAATTATACAAGTGAAACTCAAGCTTAAAAGATCCTCTAATAAATAATGGTAATATGTGAGGCAAACTAAAGTGCAGGAGTTTATGGTTTAAGGCATTACCTTTCAAGTACATATTTGCCACGACAAGACTTTTTCTGTTTCTGCAAATATCACACTCCAAAGTGATTGCTGTTGACATGTGAAATTAAAACTTACAAAGGACAAAGGTAATGCAGTAGGCAATAATTATGTGAAGTATAATGTCTGTCAGATTAATGTAGACTTAATGAATGATGCTCATTGTGTATTAATACCGTATGACAACTTCATGAAGAGCACTTAAAAAGCTTCAAGTTTAAGGAAACCTGGGGTGAATTGGTTTTGAAAAGAAGTCATTCTGAAAACTGACAAATTTCTAGGTCTAGAAAGGGTGAGCTAACCCAGATGTTCTCTGCAGTTGTTCAGTAGTTGTCATGACCCAGACTGCTTTACTGTAACAGTTCCTATTGTGTTGCTGTGACAATGAACATAGCCAAGATAATTCCCAATAATTAATGTTACTATGATAAGTTCTAAGTGAAAGACAACCTCAAGAATTAATTAAAATAGCAACCAAAGCCCAGCCATGCATTCAATGTAAAAGTTTATTCCTCCTTTCCCTTCTTAAGCAAACTCTTTAATACCTTTTTGGCACACTCTCTAATCCTTTTTGATTTGCTTTCTCCAGTACTGGTAAACAAACTATTTATAGTGCATGTACTTCGGATTCTTTTGTAGTCTAATCTCTGAGCATGGTCTATGTTTAAAAAAAAAAAAAAAAAAAAAGCAAAACAGAAAAAAGAAACATTTTATCAAGATTTTCAAAAATAAATAAATTGTTACTCCACACTTCCTTAAAAGACCTTGCATTAGTAAATTCCTCCTGCTTGAAAACTTCCAAAGAGCAATCCTTGATGTGGAAGGGGCATAACAATCTTTTTCTGTGAAGGTCCAGAGAGAAAATATGTTGGGCCCTCTGTCATAACCACTCGACTCTGCCATTGCAGCAGGAAAGCAGCAATAGGTACACAAGGTAAACAAATGGATGTGACTATGTCCCTAACAAACTTTATTTACAAAACACATGGAAGTTTTGGATTTGGCCCATGGGCTCTAGTCTGCAGACCCCTGGTATCTATGATGAAATTAAAACATATATGGCCCTTGACATCACATCACAAGCTACCTCTGTAGGCCCATCTCCTACCACATTCCCTCTACAAACTCCACATACTGCCGCAGCGGACTTGTTCCTGCTCTCTGGATTGTGCCATTTCATGACATAGCTTGTTCTCATAGTATATATGACTACCCAGAATATCTTACCCTGTTCTTCACCTGGAAAATTCCTAACTAAACTCAAAATCATTTACAATACCCAATCTTCTCCAAAATATTTCTCAATCCCGTGCCCACCCCAAATTGAGTTAATCTATTTATTTATTGGGCTGGTATAATGTTCTATAAAATATTTCTTGCCAATATGATATTATTTTAAAATAAAAATAGCTAACATATTTGAGGCATAAGCTACATAAATAAAATGTCAACCATCTACCTATCGTAGAGAATACTCCACTTAAGGAAAATTAAGCTGTTAACTAAGAGCAAAGATAACACTCCAATCTTATCTACTAGAAAAGAAGTGAAGAGTCCAATTAGGATAGTAAGTGGCCATTAGTAGAGAAGCAATCAAGAAAGGCTGGAATCTGATACATCTTGAAATGGACCATAAGAGACATATTATCTAAAACAGTATACTAAGCATTAAAGTTATAAAGAAGTAGAATTTTCATTAAATTCTTGGCATTGTAATTCATATATATAATATATGGCACTATAATGTATGCAATCATATATGTATATTAAATTAATATTGAATAAATCTAGTAGTTTATAATAAGTGCTTCTACTTATTTTTTGAATAAATAAATTGCACAACTACTTTTACTCTGTGGATTTTTCCCAAAGAGACACAAAGCAGAAGTTACCTGCTACTCATATGGAATTGTTTTTTAAAAGTAGAATTTTTGAAGGCCAAGAGACAGGTCATCTTGGATGCTAGCTAGGAAGTTATATCCAAGTTATCAATAAATTATCATCTTCTCTAACCTAGCAATAGAAGTAGATAAATAAAGAGAATATACAGAGGGGTCAAATTCAGGTTCAAATACATCAACTGTCAGTTCGGTGTTTGTCAGATGTCAAGAAAGTAGAGAGATGGTCCTTGCATATCTTTGAGACTGTCAACTTGAAAGTGGAGAATTTCTGAGTGATGACAGGTTCCAAGACGGTGCATTGCCAGTGGGTGGCTGAAATGAAAGAACGTCAAAAGCCAGAGAGGTTGAGAATATCAGGGAACTTTAGGATATTTCATCAGTTATAAGTAGTGATTCTGTAGTCACTGCAGAGGCTGTCAGGAAAGCAGTGTAATTACTGAATTTATCAAGAAAAAGGAAAATCTAAAATTCAGAGAATGAAATTGATTAGGACATCAAGAATATAGTATAGGAGAATGGTTTGATGACTGCAAGAAGATATATTGCCTCATGATAATGAAATTTTGAATGTGGTATCCAAGAGCAAGTTGTGAGGAGCCCTCTCCCCGTAACAGTGAATCCATAAAAGTAAACTTGGTGACCTGCAATAAAAAGTTCCACATAGTTGTGGACATGGGAATCATTAAGGGAAATGAAACTCCTTTCCTACTAGTGCAACAATCCTTATAACACAATGAGAAAGATTATTTAAAGGCTGGACATGGATGGAGTATATATACACAGTGTGATTCAAGCTTCATAGAATTAAGAGCACCCCAGGAAGTGACAGTGTGGGACGTAAGTGTGACAAGAGCCTTTGCATGATACATTTCAGGACATTTAATTACGGGTTATGCAGGAGGGGTGTGTTAGTGACAGAATTATGAATTTAACACCTTTATAACCTCACTAGGAGGTACTGTGGCTGAAAACCTGATTCCCAAGTGAGAAATCTCTCAGAAGTTTACCTTTACTGATCTGTGAGATCAGGAAATGATTAATAATTCTATAATAGTAATATTAATGTAAAAACAAAAGCATCACACCAGTTATCAAAAATTAGTTTTTTTTAAATAAAACCTGAAAATATTTACAAAAATACAACTACTTACTGAAAAAATATAAACAGAGACTTGAAAGATTTCAAAAGGAATGTAATCCTTGTAATGAAACTCCACTGAATTGGTTATCAAATGTTGAGAATTTTAATATGTTTAAGGAATTTTTCAAAAGAACTTGATGAGGTTGGTTCTAAGTGAGGGAACTGAAGTATGGAATGGTTAAGAAAGGTCACTAATAAATGGCTCTAAGCTATACCATCACTCAAATTTCATTTTGTTTGAAGTATAACTGTCAGTCATAAAAAGGAAGGAAGGAAGGAAAATTAACTGTATATGGCATTAAAATACTCTGTTGATTGAACAGTAAAATAGTTAAATAACCAGTTTACTTAGTTGAATAGTTCAAACTACCAAACTACTAATCTTAAATCAATGGGTGAAAATAAAGAGACTTTTTAATTCATTAGAATACCTGTATATTAAAGTATCATTATTAATAACTCACGTACTATTGTAAACACACACATATGCCTACTTCCAAATTCACTGCAGCACAGTTTTATTGTTTCACATATGCTATTAACTATATCATTAAATATATGAGCCAACAATATACCACAAGAAATTCAAGAAGAAAATATTTAAAAGGATAATTACATAACTGCTCTAGTGACATTCCAATATGGTTTAACACATTCTAGCATTCCAACCCTGTGATCACAAGAATAATTTCTGCAATGAGTCATACTGTAGCACTCAGCTGTTGTAAGATGACATGCTTAAAATTTTAACTGACAAAACACTTGTTTGATGATGAATGATGGAATCAGAATCCAAGAGACACCTCCTTTCATAGTAAGACCCTGGAATTTAGTATATTGATCACATAGGCAATCCATAATTTTCCTCATTTGGCTTATTTGGAAATATTTAATTTAGAACTACATTTCAAATGTCTTTACCTACTAATGTGCTGGTTTACCAGTTTAACAGTGTGCATTAAACTGCACAGAGGAAAACAGACTTTATTTTTCCTAAGAGTTCAGCTCTATGCCAAGAAACGGAATGACTTTTTGTTTGTTAAGGCACATATACTGAGATCAAAGGAAAGTATTATTCAAAGTTCCAAGGTCAGCTTTTTATTTATTTTTTTTTTTTTAGAAACTTAGGCCATCTAAATCCTTCTAACAAACTCTTTTAAATTTAAAGAAATAAGAAATTGAAAATGGTTTTTATAGCTAGCTTGTTTGCTTTAGACCAAATTTATGATACATTGGAGTTATATTATTTATGTGCTGTATGAACAGCATACTGCATTCCTTCGTATAAAATATATTCAATTTTTTATGCAATATATTTATAATATATTTATGAGCTTCTCCTAAAACTTGAGGCATGTTCTACTATTTAAAATAATTATTGAGGGTCACAATTCATCTATCATTTATTAAAACAACTTTTATTTATGAAACCTCGAGTTGGAGGAAACAAAGATGAATAAGTTATAGTCCTTGCCCTTAAGAAGCATGCAATGTACCACTGGATAGCTTTGATCTGAAAAATAGTATGTCACAATTCAGCTGAGCGGGGAACAGGCTTTCTGATTTTAACAACCTTCTCCTCTATCTTGCTTCTGTCCCAATCCTGGTCCCACCACTCAAGAATAATACATACTTATATTTGCAGACAAAGTCACCAGTCTTACAATAATAGCCTTCTCATGTACTTTAAATAGTATGAAGTGATGGAAGTGGGGTGCTTGATAGAAGCATCCTGGCAGCACTAAATTAATGTGCAGAGGAAAACAAGGTTTATAGCAAGTGGGAGGAAGATGAGAGGGTTGGCTGGGGGGATGGAAGCTGGAAACTGATGAGAAAAAAGATCTGGAGAAAATGGAAATACACTGTCAGGCACTGCTCACCCTCTAAAACTATTATTGATGAATGAATCTATTCTAGATTTAAGCCCTCCAACCCAGTCTCACAAAAGGTAGCCTTGACCCCACATCTACAGAGGCAACAAAGTCCAGTCTTAATAAAAGTCACATCTCTGGCTTTAAATCTTGGCTCTGTCACTTACGAATTACTGAATTTCTTTGAGTCTAAGTTTTCTCATCTGCAAATGATGATCAAAACGCAGATCCGCGTATGTGAGGATTAAGGGAGATAATATATGTAATGAGTTTGGGACAGTATCTACATATACACAGTAAAAGTTTAATAAAGGGTAGCTATTTTCATTTTCTCTGTTTCTAGTCTTCTTTTCCTCTTTTCTTGCCTGTAATTTTTATCCCTGCCTAAACTATTTCTAGATAAATTTCCCCTATGATTTTTTTTTCCTTTCTTCATTGGCTCTTGCCTTTTACGGGACCAGAATATGATCCATCTTGGTGAATGTTTCATGTGAGTTTGAGAAGAATGTGTACTCTGCTGCTGCTTTTTAGGGTATTCTATAAAAATCAATTAGATGAAGTTGATTGATACTGCTATTCAGGTCAAGTACACCCCTTGCTTGATCTATCAGTTACTAAAAGAGAAGCGTTAAAGACTCCAACTACAAAAGTGAACTTGTCTATTTCTCCTAGTTCTATCAGTTTCTTGATGTCAGGTATTTTGATACTCTGTTGTTAGGTCCATGCATGTTTAGGATTGTTATGTCTTCTTTGAAAATTAATCCCTTTATCCTTAAGCAGTGCTGCTCTTTACTCCTGATAATTTTCCTTGTCAGATGTCTGCTTTGTCTGAAATTATAATAGCTACTTCAGCTTTCTTTTGAGCATGGTATATTCTCCTCCATTCCTTTACTTTTAAGTCTGTGTTTTGAAGCCCTTTCAGCTATAATTCACTGTTATTATACTGGAGCTGTGTTGATGTAGTGGTAAGGTGTGGGGAAGCGGAAGTCTTGTATTATCTTAAGATTACACCTCAGTCTTTTAGTGGCCCTATGTCCCTGGCTGTGATTTTCCCAAGTGTTTCTTAGCTTCTCCTTCCCCCGGAACTTAAGGGACACACAAACGCTAGAGGGGGCTTTAGTGAGAGAAATCTCCTTCCCAGCTAGGATAATGCTCTGGTAGATTCTTTTCCCCTGGACAGAGGGTCTCTGTTATGGAAAATGCTCTGGACATATTTCACAATGATTACTTTTCCCCTCCCCCTTCCAGAACCATGACAGCATCTTTTTCGGTTCCCCAGGAGGTAAAACTCATACAACTATGATGACGTCCCCACCATGACCATATATATGGCCCCATGGAGTTTGTCACTCTCATCCTAGTCCACAGGCTCCAGCGATTTGTCAAAATTACTTTTGAAATGTCTCTACTGGTTTATGGCTCCAGTGGCTTCTGCGTCAGGTAAGCAGATCTTCGATGTGCCTCCCTGGATTAGCTGTCTCTCCCTATTTCAACACGGCAGTTTGCCCTGAGACCTCACTCCTCTGACGTGTCTAAGAAAAGTCATTGATTTTCAGTTTATTCAATTTGTCTTATAGTAAGGGCAGGAATTAAGGCTTTCAAGTTCTTTACAAGTTGAAGCTAAATTACAAATCCCATTTCTGCCTTTTAAACTCTGCTTTCCACTTCTTCACTTTTCTTATCAACTATTCTCTTTCTCTCTTCTTCTTTTTATTGCTATACCAAGAAAAAGCTTTTGACCACCATACAAAGGATAGTCTTTCCTAACCAATGACTTTTCCTTAGAAAATTTAGGTATTTTGAGAAATCAAAAAATAAAGGTTGAAGAATTACGTCCAGGACAGTTTTCCTTTCATTCTTAGAAGTTCCTAAGTTAGCCAATAATCACAGGCGTTGTAGAATCAGATAAAAACTTCCCAATAATCTCAGCTGGAATCATAAATAATCTAAAATTATGTTTTAGTATTCTAACTTTAGTTTATTTGTAGCAACCAGAAAAATGAATGGAGTACCCAGAAAGGCTATAGAGAATAGAAGCCTTTGTAGCTACAAATAAGAATAAAGTTATTGTGTTATATGATACATAGCAGATATTAAGTAACCATATGCTTAAGGAATGAATAAATGATTCCATTTCATTCTAACTTCAAAAGCAACAACTATTAACTAAGTTCTGTGTCTTTGGTATATGCATTTATTTATAATATGTTATGTAGCTGATACATAATACATATATCTATGTAAACCTATAACTATATATGGAGTACAACTTTATTATAGCAAGATAAAAATTGAAAATAGAACATAAGATTGTGTGTGTGCATATATATATGTGTACATATAAAATACACATATATATGCACATATATATACCATATGTGCATACATATATACGTTAAAGAAGATTAATCTTTCTTCTATGTTCATAGGATAAATAGCTTGGCTCCATTTATATTAAAAATGGCAGAATTATTGCATTTATTCATAGTAGCCAAATATATATTCATATATAAACATACATATACATATAGAAAGAGAGAAGAGAATGCAGATCTGAATACATAAGGGAAATATCAAGCTTAGAACCTCCATCAAGTCCCTGTCTATATTTCATATTACTCTAGAGTAGACAACACAAAAAATAGTTGACATTATATGTTTCATGAAAAACCTAGACAAAATAGGATAAATCTGAATCTGATGTCGACTATTCTGACTTTGATAGATGTGTGTGCTTTACTATAAAATTACTACTACTACAGAAATTTAGAATTCCAACTATATACAATGGAATTCAAATTTGGAATAATAATTTACTCAGCTTGTGTTTTAAAATGAAAGATATTTATTTAAGGAGTTATGTACACTGACATCACTTATGTATTTTAAGTACAATGTAAGAGTTTTATACATACATCTATGTAAAAATAAATTATAGAACAAGAAAGAGAACAGAACTAGTTATATACTTGAATTCCATTTGTACAAATTACTTTAGAGAATTCATATCTTTTGAAAAAAATTCTTGTATAACTAACACAGTTCAAAAGATACATCTTCCTTGAAAGTTTAACAGGAACATATTCTAATATATTTAAGTGACAAAATGATGAAAAAAAATGTGTTTTTTCACCTCGAATAGCTTCATCTTTTCTGAGTCTCATCTGTGCACCAGTTACTCAAAAACTGTTAACAAAAGCTTTACTTCTATTTAGTAAATATCAAGACTTCCTAACTGACTCATCTTCTAGCTATGATTAAAAGAATGGAAAGTTCAAAAGATGACCAGCAAAGCACTTTTGAGTTGGCATCTGCAACAACCTTAAGAAGAACGTAAGGAAGCCCTCCTCCGTCTTGCTGTCACAAAAGAACAACCATTCCTTCTTTTCAACACTAAAGAAGGTTATGAAATTGGTCAGCTATTCACACCATAAATGCAATTTAGATTCTTTTTAATAGATGTACTGAAACTACTTTCAAACCAAGGAAAAATCTGACCCTTTAGAAAAATCAAACATTTCCTAGGAAAACTACCATTTGTATTCACTATGAAGACAGAGTGCCATCAAAAAATATTAAGAAATGTTTCCCAGCTGACTTGCAACAGTCTTAGCATTATGGATAAATGCAATAATTCTGCCATTTTTAATATTAATGGAGCCAAGCTATTTATTCTATGAACATAGAAAGAAGATGAATCTTCTTCAAGATACTCACTATGTCCCAGTTCCTGATGCTACCTCAGTCACATGGGTAAGCCATACGTATATTTCAAATTTATTTAGAATAGCTAGCTCCTGGTTGAGTATCATTACAAAAATTATGTTAATCACTTAAATTCACTTAATTCTGTTAATGCCCATTCCTGGGCAAAGCAGTGTATCCTTATCAAACCCAACACATTTTGGTACTCTATTTCCCACAAATAAAGCCTATAAGAATTTTATGAGGAGGAAATATTAAAAAATTATCTTTAATTGACTTAATTTTAGATATTTTACAGATAATGAAACTTCATAAAATCCCCGTTAGTTTTCCTATATTGTAAACATTATGGTGGCAGACACTGCATTCTTCCTATTTTCAACTCTATTCTCATCACCCCAATATTGCCACTCAATTGATGAATACTTTTGAGACTCTCCTATATGCTTAGCACTGTAGTAGACAGTAAGATCTTAATTAACAAATAAATAAACTTGATCTAACTACATGATGAGTGCGATGCGCACTGTCTGGGGAATGGACATGTTTGAAGCTCTGACTCGAGGGGATGGGCGGGACATGGGCAATATATATAACCTGAACTTTTGTACCCCCATAATAAGCTGAAATAAAATAAATAAATAAATAAACTTGATCTTCCTGACTAAATGGCCAGTAATGAGGAGGAAATAAAAAATTAAAGAAGTATGCAAAAAATACTGTAAATTTATTTATAAATGTTACAAATGCTACCAAAAAAAAAAAAAAAAAAACACCACATGATAGTTTTCCATAGTTATGAAGTCATTGAAAGCTGTAAGAGGATGTAATGAGTGTTACGAGTTGAAAGATGAATAGGGAAGGAGGATCAGGCAGAGAAAATGGAAAGTGCAAATGTCCAGAGGCATGTTGATAAAAGAGAGTCAGTGAAAGAAAACTACTATGGCTAGAGCTCAGATGGTTAAGAGCAGAGGATCATATGCTGTAGATGTAGATGGAGAATTAGGCTGGCAACATTTAGCTCATATTAAGGATGCAGATATTTATCCTAAAAGCAATAGAAAAGGTATTTTAGGGCACTGGATGGAGAACAAATTGTAAAGCAGGGCCTAGCTTCATTGGCATGCAGCCTATGCAGTTTCACAGGGCCCTGTGCTTGGTTAAATGCTTTGCTGTTGCCATACTGAAGTTCTTAATAATTTTTTCAACAAAAGACCCTGCATCTTACTTTTACATTAGGCCTCACAAATGATAGAGCCAGTCCCATTGTGGGGGGCTAATAGTGAAGTAGGACAGACATGTTTTATGGCTATTTTAGTTGTCTACAAAAGAAATAATGGTAATAGACTAAGGTAAAAATGGAGGGTAATGATTTTTAAGAGGAAAAATATTTATGGACTGGTGACAGACATAAATATTTAATGATTGAAAAGATCAATAATTAATTGAAATAATAAAGAAGAAAAAAGGGAAAGAAGGAAACAGAAAGGAAAGAAGAAAAGAAAAGCAGAAAATAGCCAGTTTCCATGAAACCTATGAATAGGCTTTTCCAAGTGTGCCAAATTAGATTTAATTTCCAAGACAAAAAGCACAGCTTTGATTATGACACTTCCCTCTTCAAAAAAATCTTCAATAATATAGTAGACACTAATAGGTGCCTAAGCAATATCTATCCCCTGCTCCTTTCCTCCTGGTTAGTGGAGGCCCGGTTTTGTTCAGTAGAAACTTCTCTTTACAACCAAATGCTCAACTAACCCAATCAGGCAAATCCAATCCCTTTGTTGTTATTAGTTTAGAAACAATGGTGTGTAGCACAATTCCAACCAATGGGATATGACGGGAAGTCTGAGGGCTTCTGAAAAGATTCCTGCATTGCTAAAGAGGCACATCTAGTTTCTTCTCCCCTTTTCCACTTGAGCTTGCCACATGACCTCAGAACTAAGGCAGCCATCTTGACATCATGAGGAAAGAAACAACAAGCTCAGGATAACACTAACAGACCAGCAAGATGGAAAACTCTCTGTTTGGTTGCTGAATTATTCAGCTTATAACCACCTATTTTGGAAGTTTGACTGTGTGATCATTAAATTCCTTTTGTTTAATCCTATTAGATTTAATACCCTTGAGGTCAGAGGCTGCTTTATTCATCTTTGTTTTGCCCATAGCATTTAACACAGTTTTTTCAACCTCTCAACTGTATCTTATGTTATGAAGAATGAGTTAATTTTGAAGCTAAGAATTATGTGCAAATAAAGCATCACAAAATAGTATTTGGTACAGGTTTGCCTGTGCTTCATCCCTGCTGTTCTCACTATATTCCTCATAACATGGAATCCTTATGTTTGGTAAGAAGTGAATATTTTTGCTTCTATGAATCATGAAATCTATCTTTGGAGTGCTTTTGAGAATACCTAACCTAATTAAATGAAGTGTTATTAAATTTTAATTAATGTGTGCTATTCAAAATTAATCAGATCCATAACTAAAAGCACGCTTAGCAAATGATCACAAAAAAAGCAGTAGCAGCTCTCTAGTGACTTCAAATTATGTTCTATTTTAAAAAGGTTTAGTATATCATTTTTTCTACTAAAATAGGGAGACTTTTATCTGTGCCTATTTTTTACTTGGTCAGAACAGAGATTGATAAAGATTCTAGAGGTAAAAAAAGTTAGTCTTCTAAATTTCAAATTCTTGAAAATTGCTAAGTTTAAACATTGAACTTGTGGGTACAGAATTAGAATAAACATTTGAATATGCTGAAATTAAAAAAAAATAGATCTACCAGGAAAACAACTACAGATTATTTGAACAATTTTAAGCAAACATCAGAAAAGATATAAACCAAAATAATAAATCACTAAGATTTAATCATACCTACACTAGAATGCACACAAAACAAGAAAAAAAATACCTTTTATAATTTTCTATACAATTTTTTATGTCAACTAATAAAATGTTTTAATGTAAGTATGAATAATAACTTGACTTAGCTTATAGAAATATAATAATTTATCTTTCTCATTTTTAAGCATACTAATACTTTTTGAGAGAAGTCTGATAAATGATTCATAGAACATGAAAAATTATTATAGAAATGAACACCATCAATAGTTTTCCAAGTCTATCTCAGTCAGAATGTCTGGAAATGAAAGTAAACTGCAAAGAAGGGATTTAGTCATACTTTGGATAGAGATGCTAAAGAGTGAATAGGTTAGCCAAAGAAGTTATAGCTGTTATTTCTGGAAAATCAGAGTAAAGATGGCTTTGTAAAATCCTGACAGAAACATCAGCTTTAAGGACTTTCCACATGTATGATTATCTGACTCTAAATTAACAAAAAGTAGAAGACACAATTCCCTGAAGTAAAAATGGTAATTTTACAAAGTATTAGAACCTTTGTTTAAGTCAATAGAAATAAATAGTATCAGTTTTTGCTGAAAGCTGCATCTTACTCCAACTTTTAATTAACCATTATTATTAAGCAACCTATAATTTTCATTAAAGTTAAAAAATCAAGGAGATGTTCAGCACAATTTTAATATTTCTGTTCTTGATTCAGTAAAATTTTTCCAGGCAGTAGGATAGTAGAATGTCAATTTCTTGCTCAAATTAAATATTTATAATTGGCTATAAATTAGGCAGATTTTCTTCTGCTCTTGGGTTCCATTCCTATAAAATGCTATACAAATCGCCATTGTACATTAACATATAAAATCTATTTAACTGGGCTTATATTAATAAGAAATTTGGCAGTTTATTCAATAAATTTTGATTGATGGATAGATTACTATGGAATTAAAAAGGTTAGCCTGGCTCGAAATTCAGAAAGTACAAAAAAAAATATTCTTTGAAAGTCCCAGCATACAATTCTCCCCTAGACCTGCAATTCCTCTTCTCAAAGGTTGCAAATTATATCAGTCTCTTGTAGTTAGCATATATTTTTGTATATCCAATAAATGTGCATAAACATTCTTTGCCTCCTTTTCATAAAAATATTTTTAAAAATTAAAATAAACATACTCTGGATTATCCCCCACCAGCACCTTCTACAATCTTTTTTAAAGCTGCTTTTTATTCTATAGTGTGGATAAATATTATTTATTGAAACACTGTTCTTTTTTACATATGGGGATATACATATAGAAGAATTCTTAGATGGATTATGTGGATAGAATGTCACTTCTTTAACCACTGGCTTATTGACAGATATTTAATTTATTTCCAAAGTTTTGTTATCACAAATATTATGCAAATTTTATCAATAACTTCTTATACCTATAGGAATATACTATTAGAAAAGTTCTTAATGTGCATGGTAATTTCAATAATAGTTGTCAAACTACTTTCCAGCTATGCAAGGAACACCTGTCTCTCCAAAGCTATACACCAGAGAGTGACTTTGAGGCCATTTGATATGTTTAAGAACTATATATTTTCTGCAAAGAGTTTGGGTCATATCTTTAGCCAATTTTTCTATTAATTTTTTAATCTTTTATCTTACCAACTTATATATTAAAAAGCTGTTTATATATATATTTTGGAAAAATACATATCACAATCTGTAATTCTGTTGTATTTTTCTTGTGGTGATTATGTCTGCAATATTTTTTAAATGTGTTTACATATTACTTTTTTTAAAAAACTCGGTTTGGGTTTTGTAAATTTTTTGTATATGTTTATACAGAAATGGATTTTTAAAGTATGATATATAAATTAACATATATATACAAACATTTATATGTATCTGTATACACATATATATGTGTGTATATATAGTCATTATTTTTTTCTAATATTTTTCTGGTTTCTTATCTTTCTCTTAATTATTTTTTTTTGTTCAATTTGGAATGAGGGTTTAAGGAATTATACATGGTCTCAAACTTGTTTTTTCCTTATGGACACATTATCCCAATACCATTTACTGTATAATCCATCTGATTTGAATATCATTTCTATTTTATACTAAATTCTTTTTTGTATTTGTTCTATTTCTGTCGTTGTTGGTTGGGTATTGTTGTTCCATCCCTTTCTCTAAGTGCATATACAGTACCTCTCTTCTTAAATGATTGAAGCTTTATAATAAATTTCAATATCTAGTATAGCCAGTTTCCCCTTACTGCTCTTCATTTCAGATTTTTCCTTTACTTATTCTTTTTTATCTAGAAATAATGGCATCAATTACCAAAATAATCCCTGTGGTATTTTACTGGGATATTGTTCATTTATAGATAACCAATCCCCTTTTGAAAGGAAGCTCAGTCTTCCAAGTACATATAATAAATATCATACATATTTGAACATTTAAGTTTATATTATTTTGTTTTTGCTACTAGAACAAAAATGTGTCTCCTCCTCCGTTTTATGTTTAAACATTGTTATGAATAGAAAAAGTTATTGATTTAACTTGCTAAATTATCTTTTGTTTATAATAGCTTTTCGGTTTATTTCCTTGATGTATTTTTCACATAGCTGATCATTATTTACAAAGATAATGATTGTATGCCTGGAAAATATTTTCAATTTTATATCTATAGTTTCAATGTTTTTTTTTAACTGATTTGCTATAGTATTATATATAGTAATGATGGCAATGAATAGCCTTGCTTTAATCCTGAATTTAATGGCACTTTTTTTAGGGTTTTTCCACTAAGCCTTTCAGGAGCTAATATATAAACATATTCTTTTTTTAAAATACATTATGCATATATAACCATAATACATATCACTTTCTTATATTTATATTTTATAAATATAAGTGAACTTTATAAACACACATTAGAATTAACCATTTACTTCTATCTTATCAAAAATTCTATCAAATGCCTTTATGACAACTCACAGGTTAACTGTATAATTTTTTCACCTTAATGAAATTCATATTTCAATTGAATGTTATTGAACAAAGTTCTTATTTTCATCCTTGTCTATATTATTTCACTCTTGTCCATCTGTCTGTTTTATTTCCTTCTTTTCTTTCATCTTTCTATTTTTACTTCTTTTCTTCTTTTTCTTTTCTTTCTTTTCAGTCTTAGTACATTCTTCCATTTTTTTCTTTTTCATTTTTTTACTTGATATACATATACGTTGTGTATGTATGACCACAATCAAAATAATTAACACATTTCCCATTTATCTTAGTTAAGTTAGCCAATATGTCTTTTTCTTTTTAAAAAAACCTAGCTCAGAGATTTTTCTTCTTATGAAGTTTTACTGTTCTACTTTTTGTTTTTTCAGTTCACTATTTTCCAATTTTGTTTTATTAATGTCTTCTGCTTTTCTTAAGTCCATTTTTTAAATGAATTATTATATTAATACATGTTTAATTCATATAATTTCTTTTTCTTATTAATAGAAATGTTTAGGTCTGTGAACATATCTCTGAGCACTGCTACCTCCATTCAATACTATAGATATTAAGCATTTCCATTATATTAATTGTCTGGAATTTCAATAATGTGTTATTTCAGATTACTTTTTTAATCAGCTTTTTAGATACTTATTTTTTAATATCAAAATGGTAGGGATCTTTTACTGTTTAAATTTGTTATTTATGGCCGGGCGCGGTGGCTCACGCCTGTAATCCTAGCACTCTGGGAGGCCAAGGCGGGTGGATCGCTCAAGGTCAGGAGTTAGAGAACAGCCTGAGCAAGAGCGAGACCCCGTCTCTACTAAAAATAGAAAGCAATTAATTATATGGACAACTAAAAATATATATAGAAAAATTAGCCGGGCATAGTGGCGCATGCCTGTAGTCCCAGCTACTCGGGAGGCTGTAGGATCGCTTAAGCCGAGGAGTCTGAGGTTGCTGTGAGCTAAGCTGACGCCACGGCACTCACTCTAGCCTGGGCAACAAAGTGAGACTCTGTCTCAAAAAAAAATAAATAAATAAATAAATAAATTTGTTATTTATTTATTGTTTCAATGCATTACTACTAAAGAATGTTTTCTAAACTACTTCTAGTTTAGTAATTAAGACTGTTTTTATAATCAAATATGTTATCAATTCCTTTGAATTTTTCCGTTGATACTAAAAAGAATGCATATTGATGTTTTCAGCTTATAGTAGTATAGAACATCAATTTAATTCACCTAATTAATTATATCAGTTATCTTTTATTTTTATTTGTTCAATTTGTCATAACTATGAGAGGCCAATTGAAGTTTTCTACTCATAATATAAATGTAGTTTTGTTGCATTTAATTCTATTTCCTATGGTTTTTGCTTTTATAAACATTGATGCTATACTGTTTGTACAAAAATAATTATAGTTCCCATACAGTCATTGTGTACAATATACTTTATCATTATAATTGTATGTCAATTATCAATTATTGGCCCAATGTCAACATTTTGTGATATAATGATCATGGACCTTGATATTTATTTATTGTCATTTTCTTTTTATATCTTTGTCCATATTTTTACTATCATAGTTATATTATCTTTAAGAATCCTTTTATTTTAAAAGTATCTGTTGTTGAAAGGACAAAATTGGACTTTGATATGTGATCAAATATAACATTTTTATAGCCCATTTTATCTATTTGAATAATAGATGTTTGTTTAAATTCTGACAGTACATTTCAATATATTCTTTCAGTTTTAAAATGCACATTTTTTCACATCTTATCCCCGAAATTGGGATGTATTATTAAAATCCATGAGATAATAGGATCTTCAGTATCTTACAATTGCTTTTTGACTAAAGACAGTTCACTGTGTGGCATGCATAAACTATCTAAAAAGTAAAGTGACCTCTTTGTTATGCTGAGTGGCTTAATTGAACATTTGTAGTCAACAAACCATTTAGGGACCATTTAGTCATTATGTGAAATCTTTTATTGACTACTTAAGGAAAAGCCCTAGAAAATGGCAGCATCTAACAAGTCAATGGCAAAAAAACAAAACCAAAACAAAAATGTGGAAAGAAGTGGAAACTGTTGTAAATTTTTCAAAAACTTAAGATATAATAAGCTTCTTATCTTTCCATATCTGCCGTGATCTCTTCTTTCCCTCTATTTGGTACTTGCTTCATAGAGGTATAATATTTTTAAATTTTTGTAAAGATGTTCCATTTTTATTTGCTACACAATCACATTGTTTTATTTTTGTATTTTTCTTTTGTTTTTGGTCTTTTCTGTTTCTCTCCCTTTTTCCCTCCCTTGTATAATCTTTATTTAGATACTTTGCTGGTTCATTTTTGATTACTCATCCTTAAGTTGCTACGTTTTTCCTTGATGATTAATGTGTATGTGGTTTGTGTCTGGGAAAGATCACAATTATGGTCTAAGATAAGTGGGGTTTTTTTTCTGACTTGGAGTTTGGGGTAGAGGCTCAGTTAGCCCTCATTTCTTAACAGCTAACGAAGATAGGAAACTAATTTCTTTTTCACTACTCAAGGACTTCTGGGTTCTTCCTGAAAATATGGCTTGGGTACAATATTCCTTATTTATCCTGAGCCCTCTATGGGAAACAAACTATAGTCTGGCAAGTTCCTGACTCAACCCAGTAACCCCATTCTGACCTCTGCAAATAAAAGATGTAGTCCTGTGTCTCAGAACATGCCTTGCATTTTTGAAACGTGAACTTGATTGGCTTTCTAAGCTGTGCAGCTGTGGGAGTACTCCCTCGTTTTCCTATTCATTCTCCTCTACTCGCTCTTTTGTATAGCCTTTCTAACTTACTGTCACCAAAAATATAATTAAAGGTCTACTTTCTAGTCTGCTTCTGGCCTTGAGTAATTTTCAGAATGAGAAGGAGGAAATACTTGTTCTGAATGCCATTTTGAATTGATACTACTTTAATCAATGAAATAATTTAAAATATACTTGGTTGTACTTTTTGAAAAAAATTTGCTATGAAGAGTGAAAAAACTATAAACTAGAATTGAGCAGAGCAGCAAAGCCAAACTATTTAACTACCCTTTAATTTTGTTTCATTTAGGTTAACCCTCAATCTGAGGCTGGATTCATGATATTTGGAAAAGATCCACTGTTTGTATTTTCCTAGGTGTTTAAGCAAATATGCCCACCAAGGTAGGTTTAAAGAATGGTTTACTATGTTATGGACCAGGGTGAGGTATACCCATAAGTGGCAGAACAAAAGGAGAAAGAAGAAAGGCAAGTCTACTCTCCATATAAATACACAGAGGAATGAACGGGGTTTCTATGCTCTTCCTAACTCATAAAACTATCAATATTCCTCCTTCTGTACTTGATGTAAAACACCGCAGTAGCTGCCAATGCAAATTCCTCAATCATTCGTACCCTCAAGCTTCAGTTGCTGCTTCTGAAGAGTTATATGAGCCAGCCTTGCTCACATACTCCCTGTAATAGGACTTGTCACTTGGCCCACATCCACTCAAGGTAAACAGAACCAGAAGGTTTTTCAATGGCGTAACCTCTATGTTCTGGGATGCACATGCTAAAACTGAAAGAAGTCCCCGTGGGGTAGTTTAGGATGTCTGCCCTCAGTTTTCTTAATACTGATCTAAACGCCAAGATGTAGCACTCTAGCAATTCAACGTGATCCCTCAGTCTGAGTCACCTAGGGTTACTGCAAGGTTTTATCCTCATTTTAGTCTCAGGCCCTTTATCCTCATATCTGAGCTGAGCAGACCCTTCTCAAATTTTCTTCATTGTCAAGCAGTGGCAGTTCCTTCAGAGTTGTCCTGAACTGAGGCAAAAAGGCCAGGCCTTTTTGTCCCTGCATCAGCTTGCCAGTGGCAATAGGAAGCCTCCTGAGAGAGATAACCTACACCCAGGTAGTTTCTTGAAGTTAAAGTGAGGTGCAGCTGATACGCCAGGCAACTACGTATGGGTGGGTTGGCCCTAAAGAAAGGTCTAGGAGGAGCACCACTGAATATACTACACCACCAAAGCCTGATCTATACTTGTTAAAGATGGTTTAAAAACAATTAGCCAGGCAGATATGGTTCCAGAATCTATCTAGTTAGCAGACCCACTCAAAATATTGCTTCAGAAATGATAGTTTTTCTATTTATAAGTGCCTACAAAAACTCATTGTAGCCAAAATATTTACTTTAGAAACCC
Source organism: Eulemur rufifrons (assembly GCF_041146395.1). NCBI lineage: Eukaryota > Metazoa > Chordata > Mammalia > Primates > Lemuridae > Eulemur > Eulemur rufifrons. The sequence continues at coordinate 72,770,514 of NC_090985.1, forward strand.
TATTTGGACATAATCAGAGGTATCTAAGGTTTATTTTGAACACTGCTATAATAGAATAATTTTTGCCATTGAAAAAGATTATGTGTTTCTGAAACTCTCTTTGCCCTAGGGCATTGGAGCATATACATTTCTGTTTTCTTCCCTAAAAGATTGTAGTGTCTTCCTTCATTTCACATTAATATTTCACTTTATCTTCAGTTTCCTAATCCAAATCATGCCACTGATATTGAACTATTGCAGTAAAGGAGAATGGATATGTAACTTCCGGGAATGAATGATCACTATTATATTCAATTATCTACCAGTTTGTTTTCTTTATCATTAGTGAGAGAACATGGAGGATAGGGCCAGAAGGCAGAATACAAGTTTTAAATAAACTATATGACAAATGATACCTGTTAATGCAATTTATGCCCCTAAATCATCTATAAACAATAAAAAATAAACTTATGCAATTCAAGAAAGTTGGAAAACATGTACTTTTATTTTACTTGCTTCATTTACAATTTCTGTTCCCTTTTCTCCCATTTCACACAACTAAATCTATACAAATATTTTCTAAGTGCTCTTCTATATATTATTTTCCATTAAATTTAAGCTTATTCTTATTTTCTAAATAACTGTTTTTCATCTCTCCCAATTCCTGAACGTATTGTTTCTTATTTTAGGTAAATGAGCATCTGTTGTTGAGTAAATATCAGCTGAATTACTAGATGATTAAAGGAAACATTTTTTTATTATTTCAAAGTATTATGGAGATACAAATGTTTCTGATTACATAGATCGCTTTTGTAATGTTGGAGTCAGGGTTGAAAGCGTGCCGTCACCCAGATAGTGGTCATTCTACCTGTTAGGTAGGTTTTTTCCCATCCCCTGTGCCCTGCTTCCCCCAACTTGATTTCCTTTGAGGTTTGCTTTCTTCTATGCACATGTATACTCATCAGTTAGCTCCAAATTAATAATGAGTACATGTGGTATTTGTTTTTCCATTCTTTAGATACTTCACTTAGGATAATGGTCTCCAGTTCCATCCAAATGAATCAGTGAGTGGCTACAGGTATAGATGAGTCTTTTATTACTCTATGTTAAGAATGTTTAAATGAAGACTATTTACTCTAAAACAAAAAGCTCTCTGATTCAATTTTCACATAAAAATATTATATGCTTAATAAATATTGGTTATATGCTTGAATGAAAGAATGAATAAATTCTTCTAAATAAGCTCTTTTTTACACAACAGTTCATATATCTCCTAGATTTTAAGCTTAAAATAAAACAAAAGAATTACAGCTGTCTTGTAGTTTTATCATCTTGATTTTTCACTCCGTTAGTGCAAGGACTTTTGACAAACCAGCTCTGTAACTTTTGTTTCCCAAAAGTCATATGAAAAAATAGTTTTTAATTAAAACGATGATGTAAGTTGACAGTAAAAGCCTTCCTCACTAGTACATGAAAGTTCCGAGATCAGAACTGTTTAATGAGTTTACTGTAAATCAGGTGCAGCATCTAGAATTCTCTAGTATAAATGTATTATCTCAACGTACAATGCTCAAATCTCAATTTAATCACACATCTTTAACAATCAGCTGTCATTATTGCACAGTCCTATCTAGTCTAACTGATTGTGATCAACTTTAATACTAAGAAAAAATAGATAGCAAACCATCTAATAAAATGCACAGATATACAGAAGGAACAAAATAATCCTATGACTTTTCTTTAAAAACTTGTGTGATTGTAAGGGTAGTTAAAATTAGATGTTACTGTTTTAAAAATATATACTGTGAAACATTTATTAGAATTTATATTACATAGAACATCATAGGATGTGATGAAAAAGTACTAGTGGTTTTAAATTGTTTAAAAAGAAAGCATGAGCAACTCATTTTCTAAAGAAGGCAACTGAAGCTAAAAAATTGTTAAAAGTACTTCACTAATATAATTTATATTAGTACATATTTGAGCAGAAATAATTGATTTTGATTAAAAATATACCACTAAAATATGGAAAAAATATGGCAAGTTTTATATTTTATCAATAGATTTCCAATAAAAAGAGAGAGTTTCAAAACTGAAATGTGTTTAATATATACAGGTAAAAAAAAAAAGGTATATTTACTTTTCTGCTAATCTATGATTCATATGGAAATGGAAATGCCCATATGAATCACAGCTGTATGCATGTGATAGCTTTCCCTAACCAATGAACCAAAAAGAAAATATTGTTATTCTGAAGTGGAAAATAGAAATTAAATTGTAACAATTTTACCCATGATAGAGTAATACATTATATCCATGGTCCTCAAGAGCTCTGCCTTTACTGAGCTTTAGTTTCAGGTCATACATTTGTGTTTTAAATTTCTTACCATGGTTTAATGAAAGACTCCTAAATACCTACATCTCTCTCTGATTAGCTATCTTAGAAAACTAATTAAGTAATCAATAAACAGAATGAGTATAAGTCAATAGTACCTCTGATAAGCATGCCTGATCGTCAACCTACAACAACACAGTTGTCAGCAATTACAGGGGAAGCTATCTATACCTTAAAGTTCATTAAAGTCACACTTGTAAAGCTATTAAATGTTATCTGAAAATGTTTTTTGTACTATTGCTAATGTAGGTCTTTGTTACCAAATTTTAACTCAAAAAGTTTATTTTTAAGCCAGATAAATAATAAAAAGCAGTCCAGGAGCAGTGGCTCAGGCCTGTAATCCTAGCAATTTGGGAGGCCAAGGCAGGAGGATTGCTTGAGGCCACGAGTTCAAGACCAGCCTGAGCAAGAGCAAGACCTCATCTCTACAAGAAATAGAAAAATTAGCTGGGCTTGGTGGCTCATGTCTGTAGTCCCAGCTACTCAGGAGGCTAAGGCAGTAGGACCACTTAGGCCCTGGAATTTGACATTACAATGAAGTATGATGAGGCCACTGCACTCTAGCCCAGGTGACACGTTTAGACCCTCTCTCAAAAAAACAAACAACAATAATAATAAACAAATTTTATCAAACTCAACTATGTGATTTGAATAACAACTACACATTGGGTCTATCATTCATTCATTCAGCTCACGTTTATTTATATTCTTTCTAATATGTTCCACATGCTGTGCTATTTAAAAAGGCATACGCATTAATATGTCAGTCTCTCAACCATCAGTCAGACCATAGTCTAGTGGAAGAGACAGACACATATAGAGAATAATTTATTATAAGTGGCAATGTACCCTGAATGTGCCATAACCTCAACAGCATGTTGGTAAAAATTAACCTATATCTGCATTAATATTAAAATTCTATGGTTCATAGACTCCTACCTACATAACTAACTACAGAACTTAAGATTCTCCATTTCAAGTTCTCTGTAATTATTTCTGGGAGTCCTTCAGATGTCTAATATAAGTTCTTGACTAAACATGTCATATTACTTTGCTCCAGCATCCTTATAAATGCTCACTGACTCAAAGGAACTTGAAGAACTCCCTCACTCAATTCATAATTAAATCACCTTCCATACCCCACTGCCCCTCTCCAACACTATTTCTTTTTCTAAAATGCTGCACAGTATCTTCATAAAAATGCTCCTCTGCCTACATATAACCTGGAAATGGCTTTCCACTGACCTGAGAATAAAGTCTAGATTCCATCTTCCAAGATTTACCTCTTGTTCTTTGGCACAAAAGCAATGAAGCTTACTTTTGTGGACAGAATAGGATAAAAAGTCAAAATCAATAAACTCTCTTGGGTATATGTACAAGAAAAAGACTAGAGAGGGTGGAGCTAATAAACCTATGAGGTTTTGAGAAATCAAAAGGCAAATGATCTACAGCCTACAGGAAAGAGGGCAGCAAGCAGGAAAGCTCTCTGGATGTTTAGCAAGCAGTTCTGTTCAACAAGTATGCTTAGTTCTTTCTGCTCTTGAGAAAAGAACAAAGACCAAGGAGAGGTGATAGGAAGCCTTTTGCTCAAAAAGAGAAAGAATTTTTCAATGATCACTGCTTTAGATAAAATGTAAAGTTCTCTCAAGGAAAAAGTGTTTCAAAAGTATCAGAATGTTCACATAGCAAGCATCTTAAAAAAAGAATCCCTCCATGGAGGGAAAGATGGAGCAACTGATTCTACATCCCTCTGGTGTCTCAGTTGTAGAGTAACCTTTGATATGGTCCAGCAATTGCTCCAAATTTCAAATATTGCATTGGATAATACCCCAAAAGGCTAAATGATAATTTTGAAAAGCCTTGTGCAAATCATGGATTTACTTGCAAAATTTTGGATTATAATTAAGGTATAGATTTTTTTAATTCCCATTACCCAAACTCTCAACGTTTAAATTAAAAAATTAATAAAAAATCATATTGCCAAAGGACATATTTTCCAAACGTTTAACTAGACTTTCATTTAAGGACTGTAGTTATCTTATAAAGTAATTATATAATTATGTTTATGAGAAATGTCTGCTAAAAATAGCACCAGATATATAAAACAAAGTACACAAATTTTTATGCAAGGTCATAACATAATAAATTGTAGGGATTTTTCTCTTTCACTCTGCCTTAACTCTACATCAAAACCATTACTTTGTTCTCATCATCTATGTGAGACATTCAAAATCTTCATTACTTTCATAGTCTTAGCTGCAGATGAATTCACCACTTTTTCAAAGTCACCTGACAAGCTCTTATGAAGGACTACCAGTAGTGATAGTGATGCCTTCCCTCCTGTGTATGTATGTGTGTACACACACACACACACACACACACACACAGTTTACATAACATGTATTTAAACTTTATTTGCAATTTCAGGGGTCCCCAACCATTTTAATGCCAGGGCACCAGGGACCGGTTTCGTGGAAGACAGTTTTTCCACGGAAGCGGGGTGGGAGTAAGGTTGGGGGACACATCCTCACCTTGGCTGTACCTCAGATCATTAGACGTTGGATTCTCACGGGGAGCACGAAACCCGGATCCCTCGCATGCGCAGTTTGCAGTGCGGTTCCCTCTCTTATGAGGGTCTGATGCCGCAGCTGACGGGGTGCGGGGCTTCAGCGGTGATGCGAGCGATGGGGAGAGGCTGTGGGTGCAGGTGGGGCTTCGCTTGCTCGCCCGCCTCCTGCTGTGCGGCCCGGTTCCTGGCAGGGCCCTGGGGTTGGGAACCACAGATTTAACATATATACCTACTTTTCTTGAAGAAACATACCAGGAGTTTTTTGTTTGTTTTTTTTTTCTCCTTACTATAACAGGTTTCCTTGATTTACCGATAGCCCACCAAATTAGCAATCCCCTCACATCCTCTCTCAACTCTTTGTTCTCCAGTCTTCTTCAATCTAAACTAAATTGATACTAAAATCTGCATTTGGTCACTAGTGTTTCTTTCATGAGAGCAAGATGCTGGATAACAGCATTTATTTATTTTGATTATACCACCAAATACAAGTAATACATTAATCTACTTTAATATATATAAATTGTAGACAGTCCTTGCTCTGCACAGTTCTTAGATGCACAAATTCCAGTTACCATGGTTACTTAAACACCATCAGCCCCCAACAACACTAAGTTTCAATTACCACACTATATTAACTGAGTAATTGCATAAAGTACAAACTCCGCTGCTAGTTTTGCTCCATAAATAACAGATGTGATCAGCGATGACTCATATCACTTCTTTCAAAGTCTGTTGGTGACCGGTCACTGTGCACCGGCTATCCAGTTTACTTACAGATAGTAAAGCACATCGTTGTGTTGCTTTTTTGTCTCTCAATGATAAAACCATATGACATTTTATGAAAATGGATAAGCGAAAGAGGGAATTGGCTAACAGCGATGAAAGTGCCACAAAAAAATGAAAACTGGTAGTACTGAAGATGAAATTTCCATGTAATGTGAGTGGATTTATAGAAGAAACAGTGGAACATGAGATCGTTGGCACTGCCACCATTCAAGAGAGTCACATATGCAGCCAAAGACACTTACTGATGAACTCATTGACAGAAATGAGGAAAGTGTGAAAAATAAAGGAAAAACATGTCCCAGAACAAGTGACATTAGCAAAAAAAAAAAAAAAGAACTTTACATTAAAGAAACTCTCAGATATCTTTCATGATATTGAAAATTTAATGGATAAAATATTGGCACCTGATTCAGAGTTAGAAAGGAATATGACAATTCACCATGGCATAGAAAGGATGCCCACTAAGTTATACAAGGAGAAGAAGGCAAATATGGTTAAACTATGACTGATAAGTTATTTACAAAGAAACAAAACACTTTCTCAGTGTCTCTAATATTTTAAATTACAATGTACTAAATGAATATTAGCTTTACTTTTTTAAATTTTTAATTAATATGGGTACATAATAGTTGTATATATTGATATGGTACATGTGATGTTTTCATACAGGCATACAATGTGTATTAATCAAATCAGTGTAACTGGGGTATCCATGACCTCAGGTATTTATCATTTCTTTGCATTAGGAACATTCCTATTCCACTCTCTTAGTTATTTTAAAATATAACATAACTTATGTTGATTATAGTCTTTTTGTTGTGATATCAAATATTGTTCATTCTAATCTTTAACAAAAATTTAAAGGTCGCAGAACAAACATAATTTTCCCCATTGATTTTTAGGATCTCTTTGCATAGTTTCAGCTTGCAGTCATTTCTATGGTCTTGCACTACCATACAATGTAAGAAATACCTGTACTCTCTTAATTCTAATCTTACATTATTCTTCAAAGTCTCTCAATTTCTTCCACATCCAATTCACTTGTCACCTGTAGATTTTAAGGCGTTTATTCAGCCCTCCCTCACATGTACATCTACTCCATAAAAAAAAAAAAGCCAACATTTCTAAGATGTTTAGGCAACAAATGAAAGTATAATATTCAGCTGATCAACATTACATAATCATTTAGTTGTGTAGTAGTCTATGGGTGTCCCTATCAGATCCTCATTACTCGATTGATCTTTTTTAAGCAAGAGAAACAATCCATTACTCTGTATTTCTGCATAACCAAGTAAATTTGGTGCAGATAAAATTTTTACTACATGTTCCTTGAGTAGTATACCTCCCAGTCAAATAAATGCAAGAGAAAGATGTCTCCTGCTCTAGGGAACAGGTGAACTGGGACCTTTTTGTGACTCAGCATGCCACATTTTTCTATGTAAAGCTCTGAAAACTGGGTGAAATTATTAAGGAGCCTGGAGCATTTTAAAGGGAAAGGAAAGATGAACATGGTGAACATAATAAAATGTCACAGCCCCAGGAAAGATATATGTGATATAAAGATATATGTCCTGGGATATAGTGTGTGATCTAAAAGCATTATTCATGAAGACAATTTTCTGGTTGCTTGGGAAAGTTTTAGCTTTGAATTATCTGATCTGAGTTTATTATCAGGAAAATTTCCATACTTTGAATAATTTCTACCTCTGTAGGAAACCTTCATTCAGCCAGTAGTAGATGCCAAGTTATGGCTTTGGTGGTAACACACCCTGAAGTTACTTGAAAGACACATGCAGTCCTAAAGAGTGTATCATGCATACACAACTTCATAAAAAAATCTCCTACTCCATAGACATTCTGGAGACACCCACTCTTTATCTTTCCTGAGGACAATACCTACATTGCAATTACTTACCAGAGCTAACAGAGCTTCCCCAATTCAGTAGCCTTTCCCGAACAGCTTAAAGTCTCCTAGTAACAACTGGCAAGGAAAGCACAGGTCATGCTACCACAATTCATACACAAACTTCATGGACTGATTTTGTCCAAAAAAAATGACCTTCCACAGTCAGCAAGACCAAACAAGATCAAATTCCACATGAAACAAGGATTCTTAGACCTATTTAGGAGATATTTAAGTAGAACAGACAGTATTTGCAGAGAATACTACTAGGAAATGAAATGTAGTGTACAATCCTAACAAATTTATTTGTGTAGTAAAAGTGATTATGAATTTAACCTAACTACTTTATTTATTATGCAAACTTCAATACCAGACAATGGCATCCAGGGGGAAGAAAGAGGATATTGTCCAAGTAAACAGAGAGCAAAATCTGTCTACTACCACACTCAGCCTTGTACACTGAGAACCAAAACCACACCTTGCTGTCTCTACTAACATGGATTTGCTCTTCTTTTGTCTTCAATGGCATGACTCTTTTTCCAGAAGGCTCCTGCCCATGCAAATGGTTTGACTGCTCATTACAGGAACTTTCCCAAAGATCTCCTCAATGGCAAATATCAACAGGCTATTGAATCACTCACCTCAAAATCCTTACCTTGCTGTTTCAACCAAGCCTGAACTGTTGTATCCTTATCCTCACCCACTTCTGATGGAACTCTTTCCCACTTTGAAAGACCTGTTTTAAATCAAACTTTCTGGTGTCAACAAAGTCTGTCTTTAACTTTCCCTACCCAAGACACTTTGTGAGGTAGCATTCTACCTTATCCAGATAAGAAATAAATTCAAGTTTGTCTTACTAACAGGTTCCTTTGATAAATTCAGTGAAAGACCATATATGACAATAGAATTCTTAAGCACAACCTCTGCAGGAATCAGTTCAGATGGTTCAGGACTTGGTCAAAGACTGCCAGCTTCCATGATTTTTGCCCCTGCTTCTAAGCAGGACCAAGCAGAGAAAGTCAACTATGTTCCCCAACCAGTCACAAAAGATGCCTCTCATTCTAAGTAGCCCACCCTCAGCATCCCCCTGCCAACAACCTCCAATCGATGCAAAATTGAAGTCTTCCCAGATTTATTTTTACTATAAAGTTTTCCCACTCCCCTGTCTACCTCTGATTCTCTGCCAAACCGAAGTGATGGTGGATGATCCTTGTTATAATAAGCTCTGATTAAGTGGCCTGTATGTGTTCTCATTTTGATGGTCCTCCTTGCCTTCTATGGGAGACAGCTTTTGACAGCAGAATTTGAAAAATACAGGAGAAGCTTTTAGAAGATTGAATTGGCAGCATACTGTAACCAGCCCCATGAACAAATTTCAATGACCCCTATATATTTTTTTATAATCCTTTCCCTTAACTAACTACTGTGACCTTCTGAATTATTTCCCAGAAATGGTAGATTTTCTGTGAGACAAAGGGGCTGAAATTCTGAAGGTCCCTGAGCAGACTTTCTGAGGCCAAAATTCACCATCCCCCACAACCCACACAACCCACTGCCCACAATGTATGTATTCCCTTGTTAGTTACACCTCAAAGTACCCCAAGGCACTTGGCCTTCCTTTAAAAGTCTATGATCTCCACTAGTCTGAAAGATGAGGCAGCTTCCCTGTTCTTCCATCAAGATGTCTGTCCTATTAAAAAATTCCTTTCTTCCTTGGCAATCCTCATTGCTTCAACAATTGGACATTTGTGCAAGGAAGAAGTAGGCCTAGGCCAAAACCCCCTTGTGATTTCAGCAACAGTACTCTTCAGGACTACTCATTTTCCAGTCAAGCTTTTAATATAAATTGGTAAACTCCCTGCCCAGCCAAGAATTTCAATGACAGTTGAGTTATGGATACTATTGATATCCTCATATGAAACTGAGGACACCAATAGACAAGCATTTCTGGACTACATAATCTAATCCACATACAAAAGTCATCCTCAAATCTAGCCACTTAAAAAAAACTGCTTTCTACATCTCTCACTTTTCATTCTTTAGTTACATACCTAGTTATCGTGTATTCAGATAATCACAATACTCTTTTTCCTACTTCAGCACCACTTATGATGATGCTAAATTATCAATTTCATTATATTTTAAACCCTTCTAATATGCCAATCACATTTTCTAAGTATCTATTTTTGAATCAGGCACCAAAATAAATTAAAAAGTAGAGTATAAAGGAATACAAAAATTCTCATTTTTCTTAGATAGACTGGTGGCGGGGGGGGGGGGGAGGGGGGACCTGCAATTCCTTATGCAGGGCAGAGAGAAAACAAACAATGGGCCTTCTAAGAGAGGTACGTGATTTTTCTCTAGGTTGGATGACTACTCATTACAGGTGTTTTGGTATAAAAAGTCAGGGATTGCTGCAATAAAAAAATAGAGAATTGAATTTCATGTATAATAAAATGGGGAGAAACAAGAGGAAGAGGAAGCAGTAATGAGGAAGGTACCAATGCTTGGAGAATGTGGTTGGTGAATCTCAGCACTAATCATGAAAGGTGAGAGATGAGGACATTGATGTCTGATGACAAATGACAGCCTCTGAGAAATTCCAAGAGTAGTAATGACTGAAAGACTGTTAAAGATAATATTCTTCTACTAATAAAATAATAATATTCTAGTATTTAATTTGATATTGTTTCCCATGCTGTGCTGCCCAAAAAGATTTAGAAAAACCGTGCAAAATTCAAGAGCATTGTGATCATGATGATTTGGAGAATCAAAGAGAAAAAGATATAGGTATTTACATCAACACAAAATGCAGAAAACACACCTGAAGACGAAGAATTCAATGAAAATGTGAAATTGGGCCAAAAAGTGATTCAGAGAAATGTAGGCACCAAGTGTTCCTATAGATAGTACGAGGGAAATGTTGGCTTTTCTATAATAATTGGTATGGAAACTAACATAAATTTTACTTACATATTAAAGGAAGAATAAAGTCATAAGACCAAAGGATCTGGGAACACCCAGGAAACTGACATTTAGGTGACATGATTCTGTAATTGTAGTCATATAAATGTTAATTGAGACTAACAATCAGGGTTATTATTTCATTCTTTCGTTCCTTTCTACCTCTCTCTCTTTTTCTTTCCTTCTTTCTCTTTCTCTGTTTTTAAAATTTTCCATTATTACTCAATTTATTGATATGTACAGTTAATTCTCTGTTTTGAATTTTAAACTTAAAAGAAGTTAAACTTAGAAGCAGGTTTTTTCATTTCTTCTTTTCACTTTTTCAATTACCATATTAAGTTAAAATGTAATATTGAAGTAATCTTAAAAAGGAATTTATTTGTACTACCAATATTCAAACTATGGAAGCATGATGTGGAAAGGAAGAAATGTGTGAGGAGTTATTTCTCTGGAGTTTGAGACTAAGTGTTTTACCTATGTGTTCTCTGTTAATTCCATGTTGGTAAGAAAAATAGGTGAGACACAAATTTCAATGCAGGAACATGAGTAGAACAGTAGAATAGCCTCTATAATTTAGGGTTTGGGGATAAATCAGATTACAAATTGTAAAGAATATGTATGTGTGTATATATACCTTCCACATATATACATACTTCATGTATATGTATATTTCATATATATTCTACATATATGGCTAATATGTATTCCTAATATATGTGTTATATAATATGTATATTCTCTGTATATGTAGATTTTATATATATTTATAATTTTATTTTATTTACTTTCTTGGATTTGAATCATGAGAAATGAGAGATATCTTCTTGCAGTTAACAGTTCATGATCAGAGAAAGCATTATTTATTCTTAATTAGCTCTACTGAGGCTCTGCATGGATATAATGCCATTGTATTGGTTACAAATCAAGACCAAAATTATCATTTTTACAAAGGCAAGACCTCTCCATTCAAATAACAAGCTTTCTTGGAACTAGATGCCTATTATATCTACAGTAAGCAAATTTTCATAATCAATAAACATGATTTAAAACTAGTAGAATACTAGTTTTAAATATTCTTAATCAGCAATAAAGTTGTGGTGTTAACTAGTCATTAATATGTCAACTTTAGTCCTTTAGCAATGATTTAAAAATCAATGTTTTGATAATTAATGTTGATTATAGAACATAAATATAATCCAACTGGTATTTCTGATATCCATAAAATTGTGAAGATCTATATATTGTATTAAGGAATTTTCAAGATTAAAAATATACCCATCTCTTCTACACATCCTTTAAGATCAGCTCAGTGTCCCTTGCCTTCCCAGCTTTTATACATTTCTAATCAGCAAATATTTCTTTAATGCCTACTATGGACCAGATACAGTGGTAAACTCTGAAGGGACAAAACCAAATATAAAAGAGTATTCCTCACAAGACTTTCAGTCAATAATGTTCCTTACTCAAATGAGATTGGACTTTTCTCAGCCCTTGGCAGTTAGAACTCAGTATACTTTAGTGCTCCTCTCTGCCCTTCCCTTATCTCACACTGTTTATACCTTTGTTGGAGTCTATGCTTCAACATACTGCACTGAAATTATATGTTTATATGACTGTTTCCTTTATAACAAGTTTGTAGGCCTTCATTTCAGTATTTATATCAACCCTATATAGAATAATGTCTATTTCAGAAAAGGCAATCAATTCACTAATTATTTGAAAAGTGACAGAAGATAAAAGTAACAAATATAGAAAAGTAAGAGATCTGGAAGATATCTAAAGTAGAACTACATTTTAATATACTACTTCTCTCCAATGATTTATGGATCTTTCTGAGAAACATTGAAGCTTTTGGAATTTAATGAGCATGTAAAGATGGGAACTCTTAAAAAAAGGTCAAAGCACGTAAACAAGAGGTGACTATGAAAGTGTTACAACCAAGAATATTTAAAATAACTTAAAATACATACGATACACATCTTGGTGTGCTATACGTAGGTGTGTGGTCCTAGCTGGGAAAGAGAGTGGGCCACATAGGGCAAAGTTTATCTTTCCTCTGTCATAGTTTTGATGAATACTGTAAAATATTTATTCTCTCCTTTCCTTCTTCTGATAAGCAGTGATTACCTCTATGCAACAGAAATATCAGGGTCTAATATTTCACAAGCTAAGATGTACCGATTCCTTTTGACTGGGCCAAAATGAGGAAAATATCCTCAGAACTAGATCAATTGTCTTACTCCAATTGTTTTTATTCAAAACTATGAAATCCAATGGAAACTGTTGTGTGCAAATTCCAGGGGAAAAAGAAACAGCTAGGTTTTATTAGCTCTTTGTACACTGTATGGATTTTTCCCATTTCTGAGTCATTAAGCAGGATAACAGTACAGTTTTCTTTAAAAAAACAATATAAAAGATAAAAAAAAATGTTAAAAATGTCATAAAATGGAAATTCCCAACAAATGAATTACAAATGGACAATAAATATTTTTTTAAAGTTTAATATCATTGGTAATTCAAAGTGAGATATTTCATTCTTCACTTACAAATTGGTCCAGATAAAAATAAAAGCTGGAAATATTCTCTTTAACAATCCTATATTGGCACACACATAGGAAAATGGAAACCCTCATATGCTACTAGTGAGAGTATAAATTCAAACCAAAAAAAAAAAAAAAAAAAAAACCAGCATCATAAAGGCTGTCTTCCAAAGGAATCAATTGTTTTTAAAAACTGGCAATTTAAAAAAATAATGAGAAATACACATTGATCAAAATGGCCTCAGCTTGACTAAACTTTCTATGTGCTCTTTGACTCTAGGCCCTGATTTATTTTATTTTATTTTTTTAGAAAACTTGCAATAAGTAAATTCCTTTTTAGCCCTTTGAGATGTAAATCTTTTTAAAAGCCTCTTGTCGGTTTTACAACCCAGGAATGTCTTTCTCAAGGACCCAGGAGCCCTCTCTTTCTTTCCCTGCAGAACTTAGAGACCTGCTAGTTCTGAGGGAAGGTAGGAGCCTAACTCCTGCTGGAGCCCAGCTCCAATTGTAAAAGTACCTCCTGTCACAAAGGTAAGAGAAAGTTTATTTTCCCTTTGGGTGAAGCCAGTTAGCAAACAGTCTCCCTCTCACTCTAGCACTTAAAAGTCCTCTCAACCTTTGTTTCAGCAGAGTTGAGTTCAATCTGCATTCTGGTTCCTCTCTCCTATAGTGATAGCTTTCAATAAAGTCTCCTTTGCCTTTTTAATTTTGGACAGTGCAATCTCTACTTTGACAGCATAAAAAGTTATGTATTATTGTATTTTATTAATGCATTACTTATAACAAAAAATAAAATTTTATATATTCAATATATTAATTGCATAACTAAATCACAAATATCATGTTGCAGATAAAATACAACAGAGAAAAATATTTCTTTCTTTTTACAAATCTCCTCACACAGGATTTTAGGTAGAGAAGCAAAGAAATTGTAAAATAAACATGTCTTCCATTTATTCCCATTCTTAAGGTCAATGCCTTTGTTAGCTAATTAGGATTTCAAATAGGGCAATAAAATGCAATAGAAAAATAGTATGCAACTAAAATGCAAAAAAGGAGCACAACATGACATTTCAAATCTTCCACAGACTCAGAATTCCATGTAATTGATGAATGTGACGTTCTGCAACTATTTATATAACAAACTAAGCCACTGAAAAATGAGGTCCTGTCACACTTTGAACAGATAGCAACTGAAGAAGAGAAAATCGGCAATAATGACATGACAGATGCTTTCAATGATTTGAGTATCAGAGGATTAGAAGATACTATAAGACAATGGCCCTCAAACTTGGCTGCCTATTGGAATCAACTTCTGGAATTTTTAAAAATACTGGTGCCTAGGGGTGTGGCCTGGGTGTCAGGATTTTTTTTAAAGGAACCAGATATTTCTAATGTGCGGAAAAACTAGAGAATCGTGGCTGTAACCAATACTCTTGGTCATCTGCATATGTCCCTCAATGATCAGCTCTATTTCTTTGAGCACACTGGCCTGACTTCCAACCTGAGACTCAGTCCGTGGGCTTTATTTGCCCTCTGGAGCTAGATTAATATCCTTATTTATATCAGAATACCAGCAGTCCTTTAGAATTATATCCCCTCCATCCTGCACTCCTGATCCTCCTTCCACTCTCCATAGCATTTATAACCAGCCATAACACTATATATATTTATTTTTGATTTTTCATTATTTCCCACTAATATAATATGCTTGTCTTTAGGACTCCCAAATCACAAAACATACTATCTATGTATGCTCTAGAATATATATTTAAATGACATTTTAAATCTTTGAACTCTAGTAAGAATATTTTTTGATTCTAGCATTGAAATGCATCACTACAGTTATTACGTCTTACAAGTTTGGTGAGAGTTCCTGGCTTGTAAGAGTGACAAAGATGGAGCCATGTTTTGGAATTAGCCCAGTATCCAGAATCTCATCTTTATTAAATTAATGTGTTTGAAAGGAAAAAAAATGAACATATGAAGTGTTGGCTTTCCATCATCTATAATCATATTTCTTTCATTTCACTTCTCTTGTCCTCTCTTCAACTCTTCACTCCTTTGTATTTCATATTCACAGAGAGATGAAATTCACTTGAATATTATAGCTTAAATACAGACATCCAAGCAGACTTTGTGTTTAATATGCTACTAGCATTAGAAATGACACTAATTTTAGGTTTCCAAATTATCACATCCCACACTGCAATTAATATAATTTAAAGTAGATGTTTTAAGATAATGGAAAAAACACTAGTTAGAAAGAAAGAGCTTGGCCCTAACCATCCTTTGCCACTTCTGAACTTATGAAGGGTCTCTGGCAAATGAGTTTTAACCTGTGCCTCTTTCCAGCTAATGACTTCACGGGCTCCTTTAATCCAAAACTCTCTGGGGAATGCCCCGTCGGACTGTGATAAGGTTAAAGTACAGCCAATGGTCTATGAATCCTTTGCATTGAAAACTGCTCTATATTCCTGCAGAGCTCTCCTTGAACAACCCTGCTATGGAGCAGCAAAAACATTTGTAAACCAGAAAAAATTGAAAGCTACATACAAGGTACTTATGTATTTCTAAGTGACTTATTTCAGAATCTAAACATTTCATTATTTAGTTGGAAATGTGCTAGTTTGCTTAACAAAACACCAATGTCACTATTATAAGCAAATAAAAATGAATTTTATATAGCCTAACAACATACATTTCTCTAATGCTGGACTACAGATGACTTTTGAAGCTAAAAAAATAATCATTCAAACAGAGCAATTTTCTGCATTACTGCTTGACTTTTTGAGAATAACTAACCTTTTATATAATGGAAAATTGAAAGAAAATGGTATTACTAAATAAGACATTTTCACACCTGGTAATCTGGGGTAAGGAAAGACTGTATGTCTATCATTGAGTGAGATCGCTTCTCATTGCAATATTTTCTTTAGCCACATTTTATTACAATGCAGGAATAATTCTCTAAAGCCATTTGAGAATTATTTCCACCTATTTGACCTGTTGTTCTATGTTTTATTTAGCCTTTACAACAAAATTGCCATTTGAGTGGATATCCTATTTTATTGATTTCTTTAATTTGCTGTACTGCAATCTCTTTTTAATTTTTTAACTAGTCTAGTATAATGCTCTGTTTAATAAATATAACCAACACCTTTTATTATTCCACTAAAATACATACTCACTTCTGGGTATCAGCTATTTCACTAATTGTGAGCATTATGTGATATTACATATATCATATGATATATATACACATCTCCATCTCTAATGAAATTCTGAATCTCTTAGATATGCTACCTCCCTTCCCCACCCTCTTTCTCACAGGAAGCCCAGCTTATTGGATGATATTAAAGGCAAAAAAAATCTGTAAAGGATTCTTTTGGCTGTACACAATAGAAAATTCAAGTAAGTGTGGCCTAAAACATAAGAATATTTCTGATCACTAAAATGATGCCTGCTTCTAGGGTCCACTCAGAGATCAAATAAGGACCTAGCCTCTTTTAATTAATTGCAGCATCATGTTAGAATTTCCTCTTCATGTTAATTACATGACAGTCACAAGACAGATGAGGCCCCTCCAGGATCAGGGCCTCAAACCAGCCTCCCATGAGCAAAGAGGGAGCTTGGGAAACAGGTTTTCTCCTCCTGAGACTGTCTTTTAATATGAAAAGGAGCTTTTCCCTTTCCACTTTTAGGATTCCGATAGCAGTGATGCTGACAAGACAACATGGACGTTCAAAAATACATGACTTTTGCCTGCAATGACTTGACTAAAGTCAAGAGAAAAAGCAGCAGGTCAGCAACAGCCCAGAAGAGTACCCAACAGCAAGCTCAGCTTAACTCTTTTATACATAACTCAAATTCCACACATGATTATGTTATTCCTTGTGGTACAAATTCTTTCCAAGTTCCTTCTCTAAACACTCTCCCTTTCCAAAAGCAGCTAGTTAGAATAAAATATCAACACTTCTAACCATTGTTTACTCTATTTCTACATGGATCATCTTATCATAGTGCCATTAAAAACAGGGAAGAGCAGTGTCCTACTTCTATGCTAACCAAGAATGAAGCACATAATCCACATTCAGTTGAATGCCGTGTTCCATTTTGCCAAGTTCCAAAGGTTTTCTTGATTCACTTCTCTTCTGAAAACTAAAAAATAGTATAAATATTTTGTAATTTCCCATTATGCATTTGGTCTAGCGCATAGAGACCGAGTGACCTATACATATTCACCTGATTGTCGTAACCTCACATATGTATTTTTTTTTTACCTCTTGCTTAGATGTTTGCTCCTCAACCATTCAAACAGAATTCTCCTTTGATCAGTATCAAAACTTCAAAAAATGGCAAAACAAATAAATAAATAGGACCTTGCAAAACTTTAGTTGGGTCTTTGTACAGCTGAGGAAAGAGCCTTTAAGTAATGAGCCATCTCCCAGTCCTACCTCCTCCTGCCTTTTTATTCCCAGTAGGTCAGAAGGTTCACAGTTTGAAATGAATGACAATATGGTGCAAGGAAAAAGGAAAGAAATAATACTGTTTCATTTACTCATTAATTTGCTTAAATACATTTTAACAATTACTAAGTGCCAGTCACAGTACTAAGCACTGGGTATATACTAGAGAACAAAACTGACAGGGTCCCCAACCTTGTGGGACTTACAATCTAGTGAGAAAGAAGGGCCATAGCAAACTAAACAAATACACACACAATTATATTTTTTTCAGTGCAATATGTGCATATATTTCAGTACATATGGTGATATAGGATAACAGAGGAAGGCCACTTATATAAAATTCTAGGGGAGTAAAGTCTCTCTGAGTATGTACTTACTTCATAAGACAAGGACTGAAGAATAAAAAAATAGACAAACACAGAGCAAAGGGAAGAGATTTCCATGGAGAAGAAATACTATGTATAAATTCATTAGGCAGCAAAAAACCTGACATATTCAGAGAATCAAAAGGTTACCTCTATGGCTGAAGCATAAAGCAAAAAGAGAAGAGTAGCATTGAATGAACTGGGAAAGGTAGGCAGGGGCTAGATCATAGCAGAAATCAGAGATACGTTCAAGTGAAATGAGAAGTCATTGGAGGCTTTCAAAGGGGGTAGGGGGAAGAGAGTTTTATATATATACAATACGTACATACGTGTGTGTGTGTGTGTGTGTGTATGTGTGTGTGTATAATTGCTCTTATTATTATACTTTCAGGTGGGTCAATTAAAGAAAGAAAGAGGAAAGTTTGGGGATGGATCTTTCTGGGAGACCGGATTGTGGTGAGTTTTCCCAAAACTGTTCGATAATTTATGCTCTGGAGTTTGAGGAAGACAATTTCAAGAAAGGAGGGTGGGGCAAATGTCAGTGGAGTGAAGTTAAACAGTGGTATATGCCCAAAGAGGATACTCTAGGTAGAGTTAAATCTAGCTTTCAATGTTAAATTCTGTCATTCATATGTTGTAAAATCCTACATTTTAATCCATTTTGAGAAAAAAATATTCCAACAAAGCATCTTAATGTTTGGTAAATGAGGAGATACAAAATACCTCATCTCATTTTTCTCTTCAAGAGAAGATGATACTTAAGAGAGAATGAAAAATTGACACAAGAAAATCAATATTAGAAAAAATAACCTTATGTTTGTTCACATATTTAAAGTTATCCAGAAATATTTAGCATATTCCAGCATCCCAAGTGATTTCAGGAAACTGCTGCACTTAGATCTCCCACCACAATTGGGGTCTTCAATCCAGAATAACAGAAAGCAAGCCAGGATTCAGGCCAAAGAAAAATTTCCATGTAAGCATGTTAACACCCTTTTTCAGTGCTAATGAAAGTGCTCCATAACTATCAGCTTGGACTTCTCACTCACACAAACATTTATCCTAGCGATAATGTACTTCCTCCCCATGCACACTGAAGTGTGAAAACACAGGCTCACAGTATCACAGAGTTTTAAAGCTGGAAAATAAATCTAAGTGAAAGAGTCAGTTTGACTACTCTCCATGATTTTACCTCATAGGATAACAACAAAAAACTTTCTCTCCTTTCAAAAGATGTATTTCACATAGACTAACCAATTATGGTAGGGAAGAGTTTACCAATCATCTAGTTTTTATATATATATATATATATATATATATATATCATACACATACCTCAATCTACATTTTCCCCAAGAAATAGCATGGATCACCTAGGTGCACTCTTGGACACCATGCATTCAAAGCTGAGATATGATGCACTCAAGGCAAAATAACTGGTGCAAAGATGAAGTCAGGGTCTTTGAAATTTCATGGTCCTTTAATGTCTAGTGTGTTTATTATGTTTATGGTGTTACATCCAGAAATAAAATGAAATTACAAAGTTATTAACCATACCTTTGTTTGAAAGTTTACAAATCCCTAAATTAGGAACATAAACTACTTTCGGTAAGGTAAACTTTGTGAATAAAATAAAAATTGGTAAGGCATTGTATATTTTGGTGTTTTAGGAAAATATTAATAACTGGATATACTGTCTCTTGCCTATCAATGAAATTTGAAAACATATCACTAAATTAGTATTTTTCCATGTAGAAAGTTTGGTATATTGTTTTCAGACCTATAATAGTTCTCATTTAGAGACCTGGGAGATATCACCAGTTGCTGAGATTTATTGTATATATTTCACTGTCAAAAAAGCTTTCAAGGGCAAATGAAAGAGGAATCAATAGACTCTATCATCTCATATCTACTGATAATTCTTTTCAGAGAAAGCCACTACAGCATGAGTTCATTCAGCATTTATACTTCAGCTCAAGTGTTACCACTTCAGATAAGCCATACATGAACACCCAGTCTGACAGAGCCCCACCCACTCTAGATTACTCTCTCAGTCAGCTTCATTTTTCAGTAGGCTGAAAAATGTCCCCCAACCAAAATGTCCCAAGAACCTGTGAATATGTTACCTTGTATGGCAAAAGGGACTTCGCAAATGTGATTAAGGATTCTGACGTGGGAAATTATCCTGGAATATCTGGGTGGGCCCCAAATATAAGGGCCCTTGTAAGGACCGGCAGCGGGGAGAGGGTTCAAAATCAGTAGTAAAAGATGTAATGGTAGAAGCAAGAGACTGAAGTGATGCAAGGAAGAGGCCATGAGCCAAGGAAGGCAGGGGCCCTCTAAAACCTGAAGAAAGCAGAAACTTCTCAGAAGCATGTAGAAATAACACTGCCCTGCCAACACCTGGCTTTTAAACTTCTGACTTCCAGAAATGTAAAAGAATGAATTTGTTTTATGTTAAGCCGCTAATACCAATAGGATATTAATACACTTCATTTTCATTTTCATTGTAACACTTACCTCTACTTAAAATTACCTTGTTTCTCAATTTTATAAATGTATTTCTATCCAATTTTGAACATAAAGTCCCTAACATGGACATAGAACTTAACTATCTTGTTGGCTGCAGAAGCCACAGCACCTGGAAGAATGTCCTAAACATAATGCTACATAAATATTGAAGGAGTGAGGAGAAGAGATAATAGAGCTATAAAAAGACATGGAGGTGAACATCAAATATTTTGCTTCTGGCAATTGTGTGCTTTCTTCACTATTATGTCAGCATTGCCTTTATTTCTTAGGGCAAAAAGAAGATTAGTCCTTTATTTTTTGATTACCACTAATATGAAGACATAGTGATGATAATAAATATGTGTTTTCACATAAAATTTGAATCTAATAACTTTACAATTATTAAAAATTGCTTTATTAAAAAATCTACACTTCACCAGGGTATAAATACTAAATAATTTTATTTTATTCTCCATTCACTATACTACTCTTTCCTGTCCCTGAAGGATGTCTAGAGCAAGTCAAAACTTAGTCCAATTTGAACTTTAAATATCATACCTCATTTAGCACTCATTTCCTTCTTGTCCACAGTGATTCTTCTTAAATTCCGTTTCATCCCACTGTTGTCTGCTTATAAGGACACAAGGACTGAGTCAACAGGGTGACTGACTGTGGCAAGCCCAGCTCTAATGCCTTTTTAAAAACTTCCCAGAAGTGTACTTAATATCTACTATTTTCAACTGTGCTTCTCAGTTTGCTTAACTGCAAAATGGAGATAACAGCTTTCTTTCTTACCACAGAAAGATGCTGTGAGGTTCAAAAAGCAAAAATTAAAAGAAAATTTTTGTAAAATGCAAAACAGTAAAGAGTAGTGGAAATGAGGTTCAGTAAAGATAGGGGAGGGAAATCACATCTGCTGCAAGGTGCCTTTCACATGCTGTAACACTTAACCCTACCAACAGTGCAATCCGGTATATGACGATTTGAGGCTCAAAGACATTAGAATCATGTCCACATTCACACTGGCTAATACATGGCAGAGTTGAATTCAAAGTCAGTCTCCAAAGCTCATCTTCTTTTCAAAACACCACACATTATTAACAAATAAACAACAACAACAAAACCGAGCTTATTACCAATGGGCTCTTTTGACTTCAAAAATTATTATATACATATGAAAGTAGAGATGGCACAACCACAGATAACTTATGTTTTAAGAATAAAAGCATAATTATGAAAGTAATATGATTTTTATATGCCATTAAGTATAGACTAGTGAGATGAATATCATTTTTTAAAAAGTTAGTTTGCCATAGTAAGCCTAATTTTTGCCTTATAGAACCAAAATGCAAAGACTGTCCCAAGGCCAATGACTCCTGGTTAACTCATTTCAAGAATATCTGTAAAGAACTAGGTAAGAAATTAGAAAACCGAACCAGATGGGCTATTTCACTTTTCCAAAGGATATCCTTGAGAAAGAAACGAATGCTCAGTTTAGTCTAAAATACTTGATCTCATAGAAGTAGAGAGTAGAATGGTGATTACCAGGAGCTGAGGAGGTTGAGAGGTTGGCGAGATGTTGGTCAAAGGATGTAAAATTTCAATTACATAAAGTGCAAGAAACCTATTCTACAATATATGACGATAGTTAATAACAATATATTATATTCTTGAAAAATGGTGAGAGTGGATGTGTTCTCACCACAAAAATGATAACTAAGTGAATTAATACATATGTTAATTAGCTAGACTTAGTCATTTCACGATGCATATATTCTTGAAAACATCATACTGTACATGATAAATACACATAATTTGATCTGTCATCTTAAAAAATAATAAAGCAACAAAAAAAGAAAAGTTAATGCTGATGTTAGAAATGTAAGCTGCTTGCAGTAAGAATTGTAAGTTTAACATTGGTATCCAACTCAGGCACATTTCCCACTTCCCAATCCAGTTATGAGATATATTAACAAGTTGGATTGGACTTAATATTCTTGCACAAAATACTCAACAAATGACAAGCTAAGTTTTCAAAAACATGAGAAGTTTAAGGATGGCAATGCCATTTTTACTTTATTTTCCTAGCATTCTTCCCATCCTTGGGGAACTGTTTCTCCTTCTATGCTACCCTGTATTCTAGTGCAAACACAAAGAACTAAGACAGAGTTTGTTAAACTTTTAATGGAATTCCTCATAAAAAAGTCTAAAAATAAACAAAATATATTAAGCTCAGAGGCCAAAATAAGCTTATTTATAACTTTCACAATGATTTTGTATTACACTACCTTCTGGGTTATAGCTGATTGGAACAAGAGGAACACCAGGCCCAAGTACAGTCAGTCACAGGGTCTTGAATCTCTGACCACAGGTGATCGAGCCCAGGGTAGGCACCTGACCCAAACCTGAGCAATCAGATTGTATCTCTGGAATTTTTTCACTCTGATGGTAGAGCTATAAATCGTGGATGTTTGAAGACTGTCGCTCTCATATGCCATATGGCAAAAACTTACAGTGAGAAGAGATGACAAAGTCTTGGCAGAGTTCTAGATGTTTATATAGCTTTAGTTTTTAATCCTCTCTTCAGTAATATAGAAGTCTTTCAATAAAATAGTGATTTTGACTATGCTCACTTAAATTGATTTCCATGGCTTATAGATATAAAATTCCTGAATTGTACAAAAATGTCAACACCGAAGAAATAGTCCCTCATCTCATGGTGTCAGCAATAGTTTTATTAATTTCAGCTGTGATATTTTAAATATATTTTTAATTTGCTTTATTGTTGAAAAAGGTGATCTTATATACAAAAATTTGTACTTTTAGTTTCATTATAAAGGATGGAATTGCTATTGTTTTCTTCTTAGCTACATTATCTAAGAGTGAGCAGCTCATGAGCAGCTCAGTTTCAGGGCGCTGTGTACTGATTATACAGAGTATACTCTACACTCAAAGAATACACAGCCAAGCTTCCCAAAATTAACCAAGAGAGAATATTAGTGTATTTTCCCTCTGGATTATTATATTTAATAAAACTCATTAAATGGCAAAGCAAAACAATGATAATAAGAAACAAAACACATCAAAAACATATTAATGAGGGGGCAAAGCAATGGCATTTGAATAGACTTGTAACATTTATCAATAATTTCCTAAACTAAGGAACACACAAATGTACCACAACCACCAACACCACAACCACATTTAAGGATTGTGATTTTTCAAAATTCACATTTCAGTTTCATATTTGAGCAAAATGTCATTCTTGGGATATAATCATGACCCTGAAGTTTGGGAGCTTCACAAACAGCTTGGTAAAAAAAAAAGAAACATATTTTTTGCCAATTCGAAAAATGGATGTGAGTTTCACAATGAGAAAGGAGAAAGGAGGCAGTAGACAAGGGAGACACAAAGATATTTTTTCTATGGTTCATAGTTTTCCTATGTCTCCATCCAGATTAATGGTAAATAAAAAACAGTAATAATTTACAAGGGAGCATGATTCTTATGCTATTCAAGTAACCCTATACCTCTCATTCCTTCCCCTCTCTCCTTTCTTTCTATTATATTATCTGATTTTTATTAAAAAGGGCTCTTGCCTTTCAACTGTTAACAAAGGAGTCTTATACCTACATTTAATACAGACTTTCTTTGTAGGAATACATATTTTCACCAGTGATGACATGTCAAGTCATAGTGACAAGTAAAGTGAAGCTTCTCCCAAAACATAAACACAAATGTGGTAGGCATCCTCTAAGAGGATGATATGATGTGCCCACCTCTTTGTATTCAGGCCCTAGTGTAATCCTATCCCCTTGAGTGGGGATTCAATGACTCCTCTCTGTTGATACAATGGCAGAGGAGATAGATTACCTTAGAGGTTAGGTTACAAAAAGACTGTGGCTCCTACTTGGGTGCCCTCCCTTGCTCTCTTGCCCACTTGGTCTGAGGGAAACCAGCTGTCACATTGTAAGATGCCCCAGGGAGAAGCCCACATGGCAAGTATCTGGCCAACAGCCAGAGAGGACCTGAGGCCTGCCAACAGCCACATATCGGTGAGCTTGGAAGTTGATGCTCTCCCAGTAGAGCCTTGAGATGATTTATTAATAGCTGTAGTCTTGTAAAATGTCCTGAGTCAGAGGCACCCAGACTCTAGATTCATGATCTACAGAAACTGTGAGATAATAAATGGTTGGTGTTTTAAGGTGCTGAGCTTTGATTATATAGCAATAGATAACTATTAATAATATAAAAAGCAATAAATTTGCCCTCTGTCTATAAAACATTATGATCAACATATTAATTTTCAGTGCTGAAAAATGCAAATCCACCTAAGTAGGCTGAATAATTGCTAGAATGAAAGGAATCAATCTAACGAATGTGTATAACTATATTTATATATCTATATGTGTATCTACATCTATATTTATATCTATGTCATCTCTCTGACGAAGACGGTTGGCCATGGAAAAAGGTCATCTCTGCTGTGGAATAGAGGAATCAAACTATTGTATACTGATTCCAGTAAATACCAACTTTATCTAATTAACTGCACTAATTTTGAGTCTGGCTTATCAAGCAATTTTCTGATTATGATGCATTTTATGAGCCATTCATATAGGCTGACATTGCAATTGCTACTATCTAATATGCATATGCATTTTCATTATCATTAATAAATGAAACAGCCACTTTATTTTCTATGTAGTTCTGTTTACAGAAGTAAGTAAACTAGTTATAGGTACTATAGTACAAATAACTGTATCCTAGACCATGTGATAATAGTATTTCTCATGTTGCTGATAAAATCAGCTGATAAAATCAGCCAGACATTCCATCAGAGTAAATTTACCAAGTTAATAATGACACTTTCTGGAATCTCACAGGTAGTAGCAGCCTCCTAATCCCTCCAGATGGATGCTTTGCCTTCAATGTCTCTCTTTTAATTAAATATGCACACACCTTTCCCACTAAAAATAGAAAATAATATTAAAATCTCACTTTGGTGGTAGCCTAATAATTTTTAACAGCTCTATTGAGGTAATTTATTACCAAAAAATTCACTTATTTTAAGCACACAATTTGATTTTAGTACTGTTATACAGTTGTGAAAACACAACACAATTTTTAAATTCTTTCATAACCCCCAAAGTTGCTTTGTGCCATTTACAGTCTTTTCCACTCCAGCCCAAACCCCCAAGCAATCAAAGATCTGCTTTCTGTTTCTACAGATTTGCCTTTTCCAAAACTCCAATATAAGTGGAATGATATACTCTCCACTTCAGGAAAAAAAATAAAAATAAAATAAAATAAGTGGAATAACACAATATGTAGTCTTTTGTGTCTAGCATCTTTTACTTAGCGTGCGTGTGTGTGTGTGTGTGTGTGTGTGCATAGTTTGTTTGTTTGTTTGTTTTTGTTTTTGGAGACAGGGTCTCCCTCTCTTGCTCAGAGTAGAGTGCAGTGGTGTCATCATAGCTCACTGTAACCTCAAACTCCTAAGTTCAAGCAATCCTCCTGCCTCAACCTCTTGAATAGCTGGAACTTCAGGCATGTGCCACCATGCCCAGCTAATTTTTTTTATTTTTTATTTTTTTGTAGAGACGGGATCTCACTATGTTGCCCAGGCTGGTCTCAAATTCCTGGTTTTTAGCAATCCTCCCACCTCAGCCTTCCAAAGTGCTAGGATTACAGGTGTGAGCCACCATGCCCGGCTAGCATAATATTTTTAAGATTCATTAATGTTATTGTATATATCAGTAGTTCATTCTATTTATTGCTGGAAAATATTCCATCATATAGATTTACCACATTTATTTATCCATTCACAAGGTGACAGCTATTTAGGTTTATTCCTCTTACATACAAGATTTTGTGTAGAGATACATTTTCATTTCTCTTGCTTAGATAGTTAGAAATGTAACTGCTGGACTAAATGGCAAGAAATTACAAAATAATTTTCTAAAGTGGCTGTAAGATTTACACTATCCCCAACACTGTATGAGGGTCCTAGTTTCCCCACATGATCACCAATACTTGGTATTCGAGTTTAGCTATTCTCGTGGATTTGTAATTGTATCTCATTGTGGATTTAATTTGCATATTTACTGATGACTAATGATGTTGAGTATCTTTTATGTGCTTATTATTTGCCATTTGTATATCTTTGTTGGGTCTATTCAAATATTTTCCCCATTTTTAACTGGGTTGTCTTTTTATATTTTAGTGGTAATACCTCTTTATGTATTTTGGAATACAAGTCGTTTATCAGATATATATTTTGAAAATGCCCTTTTCTACCCTTTAGCTGTCTTCTTATTTTCTTATTAGTGTCTTTTAAAGAAATAAATATTTTTAATTCTCATAAAGTTCTATTTATCATTTTTTTATTTTTTATACTTTTTTTGTCACTAAAAAGGTCTTTGTCTAATTCTTAGATTAAAAGATTTTCTCCTATGTTTCCTTAAAAATTTCATAATTTTAGGTCTTACATTCATGTCTTTTTGATGCTATTGCAAATGAGATTCTTTTTGATTTTTAATTTTATTTCTTGATTATACACATATATACATACATATGTGTATATTCTGTGATCCTGTATAAAATAAAAAAAATTTGAGTAGAAAGGTACACCTGTTTTAACACAGATACAAAGATACCACAAAGACAAAATTAAAGGCATTTAACTTTAATCAGGAGAGATCTACAGCAAAAATGGTTTTCTTATGACATTACAGGAAGAAAACTCTATGTATCTTTAAAAAAATTCAGTAAGAAAAGCTGTAATGAAGGAATAAGAGATAAAAGCCCAAATCATATTGTGAATTCATGGTACAGTTTGAGAGATAAACTCAAACTCAAACTCAAACATAAGATTGGAATGATTTGTGCTCATACTGGCATATCCCATGAGATCCCTTGATTCTCCTCTAATTCATTCACTGTAATTCGTTAGACACAAGCAATAAAAAATTATTTAAAATTTTTAATATGTTTACTTTCCTATCTACAATATTTTAATAAATGTAGAAAGAATTTCTTCTACACTAAAAATTAAGAATAAAAATGTGGAGTAAAACACACTATATAAATATTATGTGTTACAGCCAGTACATTATGTAATAATATTTTATAGAAAGATGTGAAAATTATACATACAAAAATATTCACATGAACATCCTGTCAAGTAGACAGTTGAAAACTCGAGCCAAAAGGTCCCTAATGTTGCATTCCTCTGATCAAACATCAGAATCTCTTTACGGCTCCTCCATCTCAGTATGTTCCCCTTTCTCCACTTGGCAGTTACTTTGAAAACCTTTGTTTTCAAGTGCATCTTGGTCTCTATTCAAATCTATATTTGCCTTTGTCTTGTATGAAATATCAAAAATCTTTCGAAGAGCACGTTTAAAGTTTTATTTTATGATGAGTTCCACTATTACCAGCTCCATTGACCATTATTTGTGCCACTTCTTCTTTCCCAGAGAGTGATGAGTTTTTTACTTTCCTGTTGTTGATCACAACACAAATCCCACAGGAGGTCTTGGTATATGCAGGCATAAAAGACAATCTGCTCTTTGGACTTGGTAAGAACTGGGCTGTCATGATTTAATCCCTCACTGGTGAGCACAATGCTGCTCACATAAATGCCAACATTATACATCTGCAGTCTTTTGTCCACAACAGTACTATTATGAATAATGAAGGGGTGTTTGCTATAATTGAAGCATTCTAACAGTAAAATTGCACAATCAAAAATCTAGCTTATTTGCCCTTATTTACCCTTAAAATTTAGGAGATGATAAACATTTCTGCTATAATTTTAAAATACCAATAATCAAGACAATGTGCTTCAATTAAATGTCTATGTTATTATTTTCTTTAGATGAATTTGCTTAATAATATATCTGGATCGTTTTTCTATGATCCAAAGAGTATTAACACCTATTTCTCCTAGCAAATATTTATAAAAACAGAAAAATTATTGACCACAAATGTTGTATTAAACCACAGAGCTGATGATATTTCTTAAAAATAATAATTAGAATTGCTACACATTAAATACATTACCAAAGCCACTTGGATATTACTCAGCCATTGCTAATCAGTCTGAACTACTAATTAAATTTAATGGGCAGTGTTTTCCTGTCATTGACACCACGTGGTTTGTAATTCCTAAAGAACTTAAATTAGATAACAGAATTGAAACTAAAAAAAAAGAAAGCAAAAAAAGAACATTTAAATCAGACAACAAAAATATATTTCACAAGATACAATCATTAATTATGAATAAAATAAAAAAGTTACCTCTGACTTCATCAATATTCATGATAAGAGACCTGCATCCCTCTATTTGTCAATCACTCCCACTTAGACTTCTGTTGAATAATGCAATTGCTTCCTAAAGCATTCAATGTGTCATGGCCTAAGTGGCCACCAGTCCATACATTTCAAATTAATTAGTTTTTAATTTATCTGTATTTACCAATATAATTCTAGTCTCACTATGCAGTAGAGTCATTCTTTCCCATATTAATTATATAATTTTTATAGTGTAAAATAAGAGATCTTGCTTTTGAAGCAGAACATTTAGAGAAAGAATGAATTACAAACTTCTAGTAATCACCTGAAAAGTAGCACCACCAGCAATTCATTACATCTGTAAATGCAATGTGATTTCACCATTTATGCTCACTACTAATTACTTAGTACTCTTTCATCTTCTGGACTTATAATATATTTAGTGGTGGGCATGTTATAATGCAGAGGTCCCCAACATTTTTGGCACCAGGGACTGGTTCCCTGAAAGACAATTTTTCCATGGATTGGGGAGGAGAAGTTAGGCGGAGCTCAGGCTGTGATGTGAGCGATGGGAAGTCGCTGTAAATGCAGATGAAGCTTCTCTGGCTTGCCCGCTGCTCAACTTCTGCTATGTGGCCCAGTTCCTAACAGGCCACAGACTGGTACCAGTCCATGGCCCGGGAGTTGGGGATCACAGTTATATTGACTTAAAATTATACTTAATTTGACTATATAGGCTAATAGATCATTGCATAAGATGCAAGCCTTCTTTTTCTCTCCCTGTTAAACAATATGCTTCCCTTCCCTTAGAGAAACCTAAAGGCCAAAGAATGAACGTCCATTAAATATGAGACAACAGAAGAGCCATCCATTTTCCCTTTTACTTGAGAAGTTTACAGTACATGGCAGCTATCAATCAATATTTTGTTACAGAAGTTGCTTGAAGGACTGGACAAAACAATCATTCTCAGTGGAAAGGAAAAATCCTAAAAAGACTTCTCTCTGTTCCGTATTTGTACTTCCAATTAACATTAAAAATGATGGCTATACTGTGATATAGTTCAATTTTTCTTACTTAATTTGTAAAGGGGGTATTCCTGTGGTTTAGACAAACAAACATGGAAAGAAAAAAATCCACAAAGTTATACAATAAACTACAAAATAACACACATCTTATTACTCTTTCTCTTATAATATTACTTATTTGCTTTGCTTTGATTTAATTTGATTTGACTTTAGACCTAGTTTACTCCAATAATTCCCTAGAAAACATGAGTACACAACCTATACATTACATATTGGATTGCAGATTGCTTTTAAAAGTGAAGTCTCTTACGGAGGTGATTATTACTTGCAAGGAAGTATGCAGGTGCGGCTGAAAAGAGCAGAAGACAGCTAATGACTCTCTAAGTTGCCCCTGTAAATACATAAAATTGTCACTGGTTTAGACAACTGTTTGAAGAACCCCTCACCGTGTTTGGCTGTCTCTTAAAGTCCCAACCTTGTGAAGCATTTGCTAAAAAAGATGTACCCTAATTTTGATAGCTTCATGTCCTATAGGATTAGTTCTATAGTTTATAGGTGCCACAAACTGTTTAAGTTATTCTCAGGGATCCTCAAAATAGCTTTCCTCTATTCTTCACTTGAAACCGTTACGTTTATTATCCCTTCTTTTTAATGACCTGAAAAAATGGAGCAAGTTTAAGCAAGTAAACATTGATGATCACATCAGTAAGCATTTAGTAAAATAAAATCGACAACAGAGTAGCCTAGACTGACTGTTACTGAAATAACCGCATGGGTCCTAAAATTCATAGATCACTAATAAATAATTTTTCTTTCTTACATGAAAGATTAAAAGAATAGATTATGGTCATTTTCCTTTAGCAAGACTGCCAAGCAAGATCACTCTGCCCTTTCCTGTTAAGATTCCTGCAGATCTGCTCCGAGAGTGAATAATGAGCACATCTGCTGCTTAAGGCCCCGTGTTTATACTCTCTCTCAGTATAAGTCCCAGAATACTGATCAGGGAGATAGGTATCCCTTTGTTTTCCACATCAATTCAAGGGATTGGCATTTACCTACTGAGGTTGTAATTTGATTTCACCAGGAACTCTCAATCTCTGTCTAGGGAAAGTAATGAAAAACAAAGGGTCAAAACACCCCTTGCCAGAGGGCTAGCCTGATCCGTTTGACCCAGCTTTGAAGTCTAGGATAGTCTACAGACTCCCACCTTAAGGACTAAAGAGAAAGCGATATTGGAAAAATCCAAATATTACATGACATTGCATTTGATAGGGAAGAAAGGAAAAATTCTACCATTGGTCTTACTCTCTTGGAGCTCTGAAGTTTCCTCTTCATTGTTATTAAAAGAATAGGAACACAATCCATGCCAGGGCAAAGCATTTGCTAATTTGAAAGACACTATACAAAAGAGAACCAGGGTTTGAATAGGCAACATGTGCCAGGGAGTAAGTACGTTGAAGGTGAGAGGAATGAGACAGGCAAAAATCACACTGGCAAAAAACCAAGAGGTATATTTAGGGGATTCTGAATGAGCCAAGTTGGCTAGCTAAGATGATTTCTGTAGAAATATAATGGGATGTGAGGCATAATAAATGTAAATTGAAACTAGGCTGCAGAGTACCTTGAAAGCTATACTACAGAGGAACCTATTAATGTCAAGGAACTATTTAACGTTTTTGACTCAGGAAGCAAGAAGATTAAAAGGAGTTTTAAAAATTATTATGGGGCTGTATCTAGGTGAGACTAGATGGAAAAGATGGGAGAAAGGAGGCTCATGTAGTTGGCAAGACAAGATGTGACCAGGCCAGGATTGGGATTTGGGGTACAGGAAAGGGAAAAAAGGGATGATATGAGAAATAGGACTACTCAAAGATTGCAAGATCTGGCCTTGATAAAAAAATTATATGTTAGTGTAAGAAAGTTGTGAGTGGTAGATTTCAAAACTGGCTAAGTAGGGAAAGGATGGTACCAATTAAAAGCAACCGGAGGTATTATCAGCTGCCTGAACCGTGAACTGACGGATAGAGACGCTGAGGACCTCAAACCTAAGCTGCTCTGGAAGAGAAAAAAGAGAGATCTACTCATCATCGTACATTCCTTTTCCCTTTTCTTATTCCTAAAAAATAATGCTGAACTAGGACAGGTTACTCAATTCTAAACATAATTTCTCACATGTGCTTTCATGAATGAAGTTCTGAGCCTTAGCTGATTATTTTTCCATCTTTCTGTCCCTTCTTTTTCTCCTCTTGTGACCTATTTTCCTCTCTCCTAATTTTCTAGATTAAATCATTTAAACTGGCTTTGTTAAAGACTTCTCACAGATAACATTCATGTTTTAGTTAGGCCTGTTGTTTTGAGCGAAGAAGGCTCCCTTCAATTATCTAAAGGAAAAAGAGGTACATTGGAAGAATATACATGGGCTACGGTGGGAACTGGAACTTGCGAGGCATTTCTAGGTCAGGGGCTGTGAGATCTCTGCTTTTCTCTGCAGACCTGCTTGAATCTCGTCTCCCTCCTAACAACTGTCCTCTGGTAGCTCCTAGTTTCTTCTTCTCCATAACTTCCTTTTATACATGGGCCATCATAAACTTTCAGCCTTAGCTTGTGATTCAGCTACAACTCAGATCAAAAATTGGAAACATTTTTCTATGTTTTTTGTTTCCAGTACAAAGACCAGAGAAAGAGAGAGAATTTAATTGGCCAAATTTATTTTTGAACCAGGACAGATTTTATGTGCTACCGTTGAATCTAGAGTTTACATACCATTGGCTAACCTCTGGGTTAGATGCCTTTGGGTCAGTAACTCCCTTCTGTTCCAAAGAGATACAAAAAGAGAAGAGGTGGTGTCCAAAAAAACCCCACCATAACTGTATTCAGGTCTATGCTGCTGTTACAGATTAACCAAAACTTAAGTGGCTTAAACAATCAAACATTACTTTATAGTCCGGGATCCGTACATCACACATCTGATGTGGGGCTCACCCAGGCTAAAATCAAAGTGTCAAATGGCTGTGCTCCTTTCAGGTGCCACCAGAGGAGGATCTATCTCCTTGCCCATCCAGATTATTGGCAGAATTCAGTTCCATCTGAGCCTAGGACTGAGGTCCCTGTTTCTTTCCTGGAAGTCCATTGAGGGCTGGTCCCAGCTTTTAAGGGGCTGCCCACATTCCTTGCCTCAGGGTCCTCTCCTCCACCTCTAAAGCCAGCAATGGCAGGTCTAGTGTCTCTCACAGTTTGAATCTTTCCTCCTGTCAGAGTATCTCCCTCTGAAAAAGGTTATTTTTCTCAGGAAAAGCAGAAGAGGCAGAGTAGGGCGGGCTTTACAAGCACATCTAGTCCATGACAGTACTTTTGCTTATGCAATGCTCCCCATCTAGAATACATCAGACTAGTCGGAAGTAGTCAAGTCTAGCCCAACCTCCTTTAAGAAACCTTTACTAAACAGCTTGAGATCATAGTAGTTCCTCTGTTCTCTAACTACATGTTAAATTCATATGCATTGCCAGTTTTCCCCATTATTTAAATTAATTCACTCAATAATCCATTCATTCAACAGTACTTACTGAAGTTTTGTTAAAGAAACTACTGAAAGTGTAAGAGATAAACATAAATATATCTCATTGTTAACCTCAAGAGCTCACATATTTCATGAGCATTTATTTTATCTCCTCTACTAAAATGTTAGTTTCTTGAAGGGAGAATCACACCTTTAGGGTTTTAGCAGACTAGTAAACAGAGGTACAATTATTAAATGCATGACTAACCAATTACTAAGAATAAAAAAATCAGGCTTCAATATAAACCTAATATATTAATCTTTGATTAACACCTACAGATACTTAAGCAGAAACTAATGATTTAAATTGCATTCAGAATGGGACAATTGTTATTTCTTACTACATAGATTTCTTTCACTTCATCTCATTTTGAAAGTACCTTATCAAGTCATAACATAAAATTAATAGAACTTTACTATTTAATATTACAACACTTTCTGTCCTGTAAACCAATACATTTACTCTTACCAATGGAAAGTTTCCCATCAAAATACATCAAGTATGACTGACAATTGTCCTATGGTTATGAACAATAAACTGGGAAATTAGAGATAAATCAATAGATGAGTCCCAGACATTTTAATAGTAAAGATAAGCATTTAATACAGGAGCTCAATATTTACTTAAAACTTTTATGACCCACATTTCACACTTTTTCACATTAATCACTCATCTTTTGGTTCATCAAAATATAGTTAGAGACACTAGACTTAGTTCAATAATGAGCTTTAATCTTGTTATTAAAAAAACTAGAGTTGCTTCTCAACAAGTACCTTTTGAACAGATTTGACCATGACCCTCAGCTAGAGAGGCATATGTTACAGAGACTGACTACACATAAGTGTATAAAACTGAAACAAAACTTTCATGAAACATCTACCCTTTACTAAACACCTATGTACTCTCTTATTCTCAATTCTAATCTATTTTACTAAATTCTATTCCATGTTTAACCTACAAAATTGATTTCATGACCCACTAATAGATCACCAATAGGTTGAACAAATATTATTGCAGAAAATCTATATAATTCGCCTAAGAACTTGGAAACATTTTTCTTTCTCTTTACAAATTTAAAAAATCTATAAAAATAACTCATGGCAGTTACTTTACAGAGCAGGATAGGATAATTTATTAAACTATACTTAAATGTATTATCATTCATTATAAAAATAATTATAAAAACCAATAAATTATATAGTTTTAGTCACTTTTATTTACAGAAATGCTCAAGAAATGGATTAGAATTTTATTCAATTATTTACATTTGATGTCTCCAGAAAAAGAAACTATAAACATTTTGATAAACACATTGAAAGACTGTTTCCAGTTTAGATTTGTAAATAGTCTTTGCTCATAAGTACATTTGAAATGTTATTTTGAGTCTCCAGTGTGACTCAGAACAAACATTCTTATGCATATAAAAGCCACAATAAAAAAAAGTACACTATATTTTTCCACCAGTGAAAGAACACAGCTGCCAGAATGAAATGTTAAATCAGAGGACTCGGTTTTAAACACTGAAATTAATAACATCTACAAACAGAAAACATTATCAAAAACTTCTGTTCTGGAACCGTAACTCCTACATTCACTGGTATCATGTAAATTTCTCTCAATAGAGAAAAGCTGGCTTTGCTGCCATGAAAATAGATTCTAAGTATTGTAGTGACGTAGTAGAGGATTCTGTGTGTGTGTGTGTGTGTGTGTGTGTATACACACTTTTATATGAGATGAGACAAAATTTCCTCTGTCAAATATCTTTATTAAGTGAATTTTATTGCCAGGCAATTGATTTATAAATATTAAATATATAGTGCATTTTATTTTTTGAAATTACAATAACCTGGATTGGTACAATGGAATTTTAAAACAGCAATACACACGCACACACACATACATACATATACATATACAGCTTTATTTTTTTTTTTTTGAAACAGAGTCTCACTCTGTTGCCCGGGCTAGAGTGAGTGCCGTGGCGTCAGTCTAGCTCACAGCAACCTCAAACTCCTGGGCTTAAGCGATCCTACTGCCTCAGCCTCCCGAGTAGCTGGGACTACAGGCATGTGCCACCATGCCCGGCTAATTTTTTGTGTATATATATTTTAGTTGCCCATATTATTTCTTTCTATTTTTAGTAGAGACGGGGTCTCACTCTTGTTCAGGCTGGTCTTGAACTCCTGACCTCGAGCGATCCACCCGCCTCGGCCTCCCAGAGTGCTAGGATTACAGGCGTGAGCCACCGCGCCCGGCCCATATACAGCTTTAAAATACCAATATGGTTATTTTAATGCCATATCACAGATAAAGCAATAAAATAGATGCCATAAATGAAATTTGCAAACATCAATTAACTAGAAAATGAATAAATACAGCTAGAATTAATAAAAACAAGCCCAGATGCTTTGGACTAATATTTTACAGCCTTATATTCAGATTTCAAAATAGTATTATATAGGAAAGAAACTGCACTTTTATCATGCATCAATCAGTAAGTGGTTAAAAAAAAGAAAATGTGATTCATGATTTTGCTGAGATAAAATAACTAATTCAGATGTTTATTAAAGAATTTTATTAGAACATTAATTAAAAATTAATCCAATTATATCTGAATTAAACTTGGTGATCAATCAAAAACCAAGTAATGCATTATAATAATAATACATGAGTCTTTGGAAATAACTTATTGTAGCTACACAAAAATTAGTGGAACTAATCATATTTAAACATAATTAAGTATCTTAAGGCAGCACAGTTACCTAATCAATATATATGGATGACAGAAATTCAAGATCCCAAAATTATCATCTTCTACATTTCAGAAAAATGTTTATCACACTCCAAAATTACAAAAATAACTACATAAATGGTAAAAGCATAATTGTGACAACAGAATTATTTGAAAATTGGTTTACTCTAGGAAAATGAGGATTGTTACGGCTTTTAATCAACATATAGAGAAGCACCATTCATATAATTTTTAGGTAATTATTTCCATGATCTTGAAAAATCACCAATGCAATTTCAGAATTCACATTTTCCTCCCTGCATGTTACTATTTTCCTGGTTGGCCACTGTAACAGACATGCAACTATGGTCACCAACAGTGGACACCAAAGATTTCCCTTACCCCTTTCATGCTTATTGCTGCCCCCATCAAGAAAGGCAGTCAATTTCTCCTCCTCTTTAATCTGAGCTAGGCTTGTGACTTTACTTGCTGTGATCAACAGAATGTGGCTGAAGTGACATTCCTGTACTTCAGAGTCCAGGCCTAATAGGACTGGCAATTTCCACTTTCTGTCTCTTAGAACTCACAGGCCGCCATGTTGTGAAATAACCAAGGTAGCCATCTGAGTAGGCCACACAGAGGAGAACTAAGAAGTTCCAGCTGACACCTCAGCCCAACCACCCGCTGACTGTAGCTGCATGAGTGATCACACCTGAGACCAGTACAGGACTAGTCAATCAAAGCATCATGAGAAAAAAATAATTGCCATTGCATTAGGCCACTAAGTTCTGGGGTGGTTTCTTTTACAGAAAAAGGTATCAGAAATGATCAGTTAACTTTCTTCATATGGTCTTAACCTTTCTTCAGGAAATATCTAATTTGTAAATACAATCCTTCTTATGTAGCTGCCAGACAAGACCAGATCCAAATAGAACATAATAAAATAAAATGCATAATAAGTGTCTATTGCAATCCAAAACAACTCCTCTGTACCTCTAACAGAATGCACTGAACCTGGATATATTAATATATCCCTGCCACATCTGATGATTGACCTGCAACAGCCTGGACTTCATTCTTAGGGATGCTGACATAGAATGCAATATGTATACTCAAATGGGCTTCCATCACACACATAGACTGCTGAAACACATGGCATTTTATCACTGCTCCCTCCTAGGCATTAAGTTTTATATTATATACTTTTCTGTTGTTTTCCTGGTTGTTCAGAACCACCAGTAAGCATGAAAATTAAAGATGGCATAAAAAGACAAACTTTGGCCATTAAAAAAAAAAACTAAGCATGTATACAAGTATAATCAGGACAAACATATTGCTTAATGAATATCTAAAAAACTATGTCCCTCCAAATATCTAAATCTGATTATTTCAGATGTTCTATCAAAAAATACTAAACTACCATGAGGAAGATTATATCCTGGTCTCAAATTTAACGCTGACTGAGTATCCCTGTTCAAGTCGCTTAACTTCTTTATGCCTCATTTTACTGAACAATTAGAATGATAATACCTGTCCCTACATACATCATAGGAAATTTGTTCAAATAAATGAGATAATATATATGAAAGTGCTTTTGAAGACTACCTAAGAGGGTAGTTAATGACACAAGAGAAAAATGTAAGGCACAGAATACGGAAGTTGGAGGAGAATTTAGAGGTCAGGCTATGCAACATTTCATCTGCATTATCATTCACCTTGTGCTTGACCTACATTGTAAAGGCAGGTCATTTCATTTTCAGACAGCTCTAATTATTAGTAATGAGCTTAAATAATCTGTGTCCTTGTCACTTCTGCCCTCTGGCCTTATTTCTTTCCTCCAGAGCACGATAGAACATTTCTATTATACCCCCAGTTCAATTCAGTACAAAAGCATATTGTTAGAAATTGAACATACACTTGGGCTACAGACATAACACATTAGTAAGACGAGGTCTGCGTTCTCATATCCCTTGCAGTCTAGAGGAGACAGGCACACATGTCAATAAATTAATGTCCTTTAATGTGGTAAGTGCTGAAACAATATGGAGAGGGCAGAAACACAAAGAGAACACAAAAGAGGGAGTGGTCCATTTCTGGGAATATCAAGGAAGTCCTCACAGAAGAAGTATCGCTAGAATTGAGCCTTGAAAGATGATTATGGGAATGAGTTTGTGGAGAAATATAAAAAGTGAAATTTGTGGGGAAAGAGAAACAGTAACAATCCTTTAATTATATGCACCTAATATCCCCTTGCTAAAAATTTCTTAAACATTCTTTACATTATCTTTATAGTAAATAATTTACAGATCCGCCCTCCAACTGTTCAAACTACCATCATTTCTCTAAATGTGTTACAGATCTTGAGAAGAATAAGGGGAAGTAGAAACAATAAATGAAGTCCCAGACACAAATTATACAGGAAATGTCTTTTGTTGATATCATCCAATACTGCAACTTAGTATTTGGGGAGGAAGGAGAAGGGTTCCAGAAGGAATTAGCAACTTGGAAGCAAAAATAATTAAACAAAAAAATACCTAGTCCACCTTCAAACTAAGCACTTTAAAGTATGGCTTTGGTAGCCTCTCTGTAAGGCTGAATTTAATATTTCAACCTAAATGTAGAATTTAATATATATTCCTTTAAATTTTCACTTTGTTTTTTTCAGATACTGATTCCAGTTAAACGAAATTTATTGAATTCCAATTTTGCCATCCAGTATATTATTCATACCACTCATTTTTATATTTGAATTCCTAAAAAAAATACCTACTTTCTATGTATTCATCTAAATCACTGATGAAAAAAATAGATCGTGGAGGAGGACATACGAGTGTGGCTACTTCAGGAACTAAATGAGCTAACGATGTCTATAGTATATTTCTCCTCTAAGTTCCAGGACTGTGTGTTCTGTATGTCTAGTTATTTTCAAGAATTTTCAAATAGATACCCAACAAGGACTCTAAATTCAATGTTCTAAAACTCGTTTTTATTTCCATTTCTTCTCTACATCTGCTTTTTCTGTTACTATCCAGCTTGCTTACGGTCTGTTTTATCCTCATACTCTCATCTAGAAATTAAGATTCATTTCATTTTTTTTTCACAAAATAATTTGGTCCCTAAATAATAAATAAGTTTAAAATACCCACAAACTCATGTCCTTAACAAACATTCTTGC
Organism: Eulemur rufifrons; assembly: GCF_041146395.1. Classification (NCBI taxonomy): domain Eukaryota; kingdom Metazoa; phylum Chordata; class Mammalia; order Primates; family Lemuridae; genus Eulemur; species Eulemur rufifrons. The sequence continues at coordinate 72,809,782 of NC_090985.1, forward strand.
CTATTTTAAATCTTTACCGGGAAAATGAAGCCAATGCAAATTCAGGAGGTGTACTTATCCAGGTAGGATAGCTTATACAATCATACAGAGAAAAGATGCTCTGAGTATGACAAGTGTCTATTGTCTAATGCCCTGGAGTCACTCCTGGCCTGCCAACAGTTGACCACAAACCAAGCATGATGTAATTTCTGACCTGGTATTAGAAGGCATATGTTAATATCACCATGATGATGCTGATGAAAATTTATAACACCAAAAGGCTTGCCTGCTATGAACTTTTATCATTTTATGGCTGTACTTGGCATTTTGCAGTCCCATTAAATAATTAAGTGGGTCTTCATTTCTTCAAAGTGTCACTGCTCTAAGTATGACCCTTCAACTCCAGGCATAGCCTGTGGTAATTGGAATTTAAGTAGGCAAAAACAATGAAATCCTGCATAAATTTTCTTCTATAATTCCAAGATTCAATAATCTGTGACCTAATGCTCCATAAAACAATTCAGGCTGAAAGTAGGGCTCTACCAACTACCTGAACATTTTCCAATTACCTTTACTGGTTAGATTAGTCATATAATCTTTTTCCCTGCAAGTTTTCTTTTTTTCTTTTTTTTTTTAACCAAGAGTAATTTTTGCCAAAAAATTAACTCTTTTTTAAAAATCTCTAATTCCCAAAATTTACATTCAGAGTCAAAAACCATTTGATAAATACTTGCTATGGTCAGACATTATCTCATTTAGTCCTCGAAAGAATACTCTAGCGTAAATAGTATTAGTGGGGCACAGAAGAACATGAGTGAGGCTTTGGCTCAGGGGACAGAAGCCTGATTCATCTCCTAAGGTTGTATGCTATCTGTCTGGATAAATTACTTCACCTCTTTGTACTTCAGTTTCCTAATTTAGAAAGTGATGATGATTATTGTGGTACCACTCCCTGGAGTTGTCTGAGAATTAAATAAGTTAATTCATTTAAGGCCCTAAGAATAAGAAAAATGCATAGAGACAAAAAGAGGTTAAGTTACTTGTTGAGTATTATATAGTCAATAAATAGTATTTCTCTGATTCAAACAAATTTCTGTTATCCAAGTCCAGTACACTTTCTCTACAACAGCTGCATGAAGATCCTATTATTTTTAAAATGTAGACAAGATGAGGATATCAAGTAGAGACAAGATTACTTTAAAAGTCCTCAGGACAGAAAACAAGACCTTCAGAAATGGTTTTATATGAGAGAATGTCTTTTAATGTAAGTCACTCCCAGTAATTACATAGGAAGCCCTTTACCCACTATTTGATATGAGAACACACCTTAACTTAATGAAAACTGTTAGGTAGCAAAATACAGGTGTCTGCTAGAAAATAAAAAATCCTGTTCAGAAAGAAGAAATGTTATTCTTTGTGTAGGAACTTATGTTAAGACACAAACCTGAATACATTTTTGCACATAACTCAACTCTTACCAGGAATATTTCAGGACTCTGTATTAAGCTAAAAACTAGAACAGAAAACATGATAGACAGAAACAGCTGACAGATGTTGGCAAACAAGTCAACACATGTAACCCTTCCCCAATGCAGAGATAATTACACCCTTCACCAGTAAGCACACATACCCTTTGCAGCCCTGGCCTTTGGTGGACCTGTAATTGTGGCAAATTGCCTGTTTTACGATAACCCTGGGTATTTCATGATATTCAGTCTATGCCTTTCAAAATCTTTTTAAATGAAACCTTACTCATAATCATAATAATTTTGCTAAGTGCTATCCTTATTTATGCTCCTGGTTATAAAAAGGAAAAAAATCTTCTAATTTAGTTTCCAGTGAAATTATATGCAATATCTCATTCATTCATCCACTTCCATAAAATTAGTTTTAAAAAACTTAAATGAAATTTCTAAAGAAAACTCCACATAAGTGCATATAAGTACAGTCATATTTATTTAAGATGTGCAGCTACAATTATGTTATTAATTTATTTTTGCACAAGTATTTTATTGAGTGTTTACTCTTAGGCAGTGTTCTACGAATAGAAAAATAAATAGGGCAAAGTTTCTCTGTTAAAAAGTTCAGGTGATTTTAAAAAAATGAGACTATTAAGTCTGGATTTCAAAGCCCTCTACCCACCTGGTCATGACAGAACTTTCCAGAATTGCTTACACAAAACTTCATCAAGGATCTGAAGCACCAGTTAAACCCAGCTTCTTTTGAATTTCCCAATGCACCCTGTACTTGCTCAACCCTACATATTTGTTCTAAGGGTTTACAGATGTTTCCCCCAAATCTGTCAATTAAAATTCAATATACCTTTTAATATTATCTCAAATAATTCTTCCATAACCACCAGCAATCAAAAACCATCTCTCCTTTTCCAGCTCTTTCAAATCAATTGTACATGACATCCCAGACTTTGCAGTGTAGGTCTATAAGAAAGTTCTGTGAAGTCAGAGTCTGTATCTAAATTTCTATGTCCTATACATTCCGGTACTGTACCGTACACATAGAAGGTGTTCAGCAAATATTTGTTGAATCAAGTTTTTAAAATAATTAAGATTTTCAGTTTAAGCATATATCATTTTGTGATACAAAATTGACTTACCCTCCACTTTTTCATTCCGTTTAACACCCCCATACCCTCCACATACACAAACTTCGGAATTCCCACAGTACTGATTTGCTAAAACTCAGGACAAATTTTCAGATGCCAAAGGCAGTCGGAGCCCTCAGGAAATATGCTTAGACTAGAAACAGATAAAGGAGAATTTACCCACTTCTGTCATTACGTGTCCCAATGTCAAAGGCATCAGAGTTTCACTAATGGCAGGACCTATAGACCCTCAGACTTGGCAGACTTTTAGAGAAGAGTTAACTGAGGAGATCAAATTTCATCTTTACATTCCTTCCATTTACATTACTTTACATTACTTCTCTGCCTACATCACTTGAAGGCAGGCTAGGCAAGTATCAGAGTCACTTGGGTTGGAGTGGTACCCAAAATGTGAACAAGTATATTCAATATTACAATTTAATCTTAAGTCTTTTAAGCAAAGTTTACTGCTTTTAAAGTATATACAACAGAAAATAAAATTAACTTGGCTAATGTGGATACTAAAAAAATGAATACACAATAAAGATAAAAGAAACACAGTCCGCTGGAAGTAACAGAATCTTGGGGAAATTTAAATTTTATAGTTGCAAATAATGTGACTATTCCATTTGCCTGAACTGTGAAGGTCCCCAGGACTTGGGATTTCCAGTGCCGACACCAGTAAAGTGCTGGGCAAATCATGATGAGCTGGTCACCGTAGTTACAAAAGGATGAGAAACAATATTTTCATCCATTCAGGGGCACCAATTTCCAGAAAGACAGTATATATTGGGCTGACGTGGACAGGCGATGGTATGCCGCATGTTGGAATGAGGAATTGGCCATAGGAAGGAATGGACCCATGAAAAACCGTGAGGGCACTTTTCGGTATCAATGATGTCATAGGAAGAAATACTGCTTTAAGTTATCCAAGAGTAAATTCTACTTTACCCACCTAGACAGTGGATGAGTAAGATATTTCCTAATTCAAGAGACCCATAATATGCATGCAAAGGCAAGGTCCAAAAAAGATGGCATGGATGTTTGTATTTATACATCAACTGCTTTTCCATTTTAGGATGCAAGACAAGAGCTCTAACAGCACCCAGGAGGATCACGAACAGGACAGTCAGAATTTGTCTTTCCCAATAAATTCCTTTTCAAATGCCAGGCATGGAAAGATTTCTTTTCATTCAACAGTAATAAAGTAAAATGTTAACTACCCCCACAACACACACACATATTTTTAAATAAGAAAGGTGGTAAATGTATATCAAATAAAAGCCATAGCCTATTAGGAAAGAAGTTTTACTCAATGTAAGTACAATAAAAAAATTAAAATATTTGAAGAAAAAAAAATAGTCTTTACATAGAAAACTAAATCTATAATGTAAATGACACACTTGAAAAGACTCTCCCATAATGAAGGGAAATAAAGATATGTGGCAGAAAATTAAATGAGATATTGATATTTACTTTTAAAGAAAATCAGGAACACATCACGAAGAAATAACATGCAAAAATAAAATAATTTAGTTTGAAACATAAGTTTGAAAATTGAAAGAGATTATCAATTATACTTCATCTTAATTTGAAGACATCAACAGTTACAAATATTCTAAGAATTTTTTTCTAGTTATTTTAGGATAAAGAAAAAATTATATACAGAAAAGTAGATTATGTGTGTCAGAAATCATACTTGCCTCAAACTTCACTTCACCACTAAATTATAAAAATCATTCAAGCAATGTCTACAGAAACACTAGCTTTGCATGACTCAAATTTGGCTTATGGTCATTTCTTTTTCCCTTCCCACATTAAAATTACATAGTTGAGTGTGAATGCTTTCAAAATGGTTCTGCACCTCTGCATTTTGCCATAGACTTTACCTATTATCTTACATTTTGCATACTTCACCATTTACATTTCCAGCTTGGATTTGTGAGTTTTCTTTACCCTCTAGTCTATAGAAAATTTTATGACTAGTTAATATTTAATTTGTCTGAAGCAACAGAATTTGTTTTCGGTTACAATACCTTCAGGTCACTCTTAAAAATATAATCCAAAAATGAGCACTGGCTGCCTAGAAATAAAAAAATAATAATAGGGAAAACGTGATTCATTTTACAGAAGAGTCAAGACACAGAGGGGTAAAATAACTTGCCCAAGCTTATACAATTAATAAGGGGTAGAGCCTAGATGTCTTACTCTAGAGTCTAAGCTCTTAATAAGCACACTGAAAGAGGTGTCAAGGAGACAATTTTACTATTGTTAAGACTTAGCATATTTTTAACAAAGAAATTTTTACTATTTGACAACAGAAGTAAATTACTACCAAAAATTCAGAATAAATATATGAACATCTGAAGTTTGTTCCTGCATCCTGATACAGTATCCTCACATAACTGATGTGGTAACTTGATCTGGGCAGCAGGGCTTCTGAGTCCTAGCCTGCAGTCTACCTTCCACAACTTTGATGATGCAAAAGTCGTCATTTAAATGTTACTTGCTTCAGTTTTCTTAATTCTGTAAAAGAAATAAGAATACTTTCCCCATCTATATTTTTACAAGAATATAGTGAAGTGAAAAAGGCATCCTCCATAAAAAAACAACTTGTAAATGTTTCCTAGAGTTCCTTACCTGCCATGTTGTATATAGAAAACACTCTTTCAACATTACTTCTTCTAGAACTTTAAGAACCTATTTAATATTGAAGAATTAGGAGCAAATAGCTTTGCAAAGAAAGAATAAAAATAAACTGACACACTAAAACCTGAGTAGAAGATCAACTGATGGAGAGATGGTTGCAAAGCACAAATTACTTTCTAGTATACAAAGGTTGTGGGAGTGAAAATTAGGCTCCTTGGTATTCTATTTTCTATTTATTATACCCTATCTTTCTTTTAACTTGCTGATAAATCTATTGTAATATGTCTCTAAGGAAGTACACGGTAGACTGAAAAACCACCTTTAACACTAAGGATAAATCAGCATCAACTACAGCCTTAAATTTTGTACATAACTTTTTAAAGCAATTCAGCATCATATTTATTATATATTTCCATTTTTTCCTAAGTAAAAAGCCAAACATTTCCATGTTTCTATCTTGCAATTTCCTATAATTAAGATACTAATTATAGTTTTTGTCCATAACATGTCAAAAATGGCCATATTTCTCTGGGCTAACAGAAAAAAATTACTTTAAGCCAAACTTAATACCACCAGACTGAATTTAAATATAAATTAAACAAAATATGTACGAAACATGAAGATAAGACATACCTGAAGTTTCGCTTTGTGCCATCTGCTCATTTGCTCATTAGGACTTGGAGTTCAAAAAGAGCTTTTTTAAAAATTTTAAGAAGATCATGTAAACTGCTATCTGATTGTCATGATATTAAAATTTTTGAATGCTAGAAAGCTTCTGTTTTCCTAAAATTAAAGAATATATAAAGATAAATCGATTTCCAGTTCTCTTTTTATATTGTCTCAGCTGTTTAATGTAGCAGGGTATTGGAATAAACTAATCTAAAGCAAGAATAAAATTAGAAATCCCATACTAATATTTTTATTACATTTTACAATATTTTTCAAAACATTTTCCTTATCAAAAATGTTTAGCTTTCCATATTTTCCTGTTATTGTATTAATAATAGCTTGGTTATGTGTATGCAGAAAAAGAGTTGAATTTAAAAATAATAATAAATTATCTCTAGGTATTATTATTTTTTATATTTTCTCTCCCTGGAAAACTTTTCTTTCATAAGTAGTATGGTGTAATAGAGATGTCTCTAAGACATCAAGAAACTTGTTTGGTCCTGGTTTTGAAACAATCTAGTGGTATCCTTTGATCTTGTATTAACCCAGTTTAGTTTTCTGTAAAATGCAGAGAAAATATGTGCTCAACTCTTTTTCAGTTTTAAGGGTACAGGATTCCACATTCTCTTTGTCACTTCCTCAAGTCATTGTTTTTAAATCATTAAAAACAGTAGAATTGCAAGAATAAAGTTAAAAGTACATTTAGCACCTCAGAAATGTTTTAAGAAAGTTGTAAATTTTAATAGCTTATTGATTTTAAAGTGGAAATTTTAAATGAGGGTTGTACTATGCTTTCTTCTCAATGATGTGGATCTCAGATAGATTAGGCATAAACATTTACCTAAACTATTGTACAAGTTCTGTCTAATTGCAAATTCTGGAGAAATCCTAATAAGCGTCAGATGTCTGTACCTGGCTAACTATGGTGAACTCTAGTAGGGAAAAGGAAGAACATAAAAATAACTTTTTAATTTAATTTGTCAAATTCCAGACAATCTTTTTATAATTCCTTACTCCAAATTCAGTTTTTTTCTTGACTATCTCCTTTCTTATATTTTTATATTCAGATGTTTCAATATTGTCTGCACAGTTCATTTTTTATATAATGTTGTTGTTTTTATCACAATGAATACCTGCTTTTGTTCAAGAAATGTTCCTTCCATGACTATGGAATAAACAAATATTATACATAAAAAGAGAACCATAAATACAAAGTGATATTTCTTTCTTTCTTGATATAATTAAGCTGGATAATTTATGTTTGAGGTATATCAAGCTAACTCTAAAAGACCAAGTCCCTGAAGCAGAGTTTGTTGATTATTTCTTCTTTACATTCTGTAATTCAAAAGGAAAATGTAAATCTTTCCATAAAATGAAACTGCTGCTACTTAGTGCTCCCATTTTGGAAGCATATAAATATGAGCTTGAGTTATGCACAGATTTCAGGCCAACTTTCAAGATGATTGATAATCAGCCCAAAATGTCCAATAGCATCAGAACAGATAACAAGAAAGAGGAAAAAATAAAGAATGTTTTCCTTATTTACAGCATCACAATGCAAATCTAAAAGCAGGAAAGACAGTGTTGGTGGAGAACGAAAGATGGCTAAGGTTTATACAAAAGTAGACTATTAGCAACAAGAGAAGAGAGCATCAAATTACTGCTGCTATCATTTTGTGGAAACACTATTACAACAATCATTAATGAGGTATGAATTCTGACAACAAAGAGCTCCCAGGTATATTAAGAGGGACACATCAGGTGTTATCCCCTTGGAGAGGCATGACACTCATATCTATCAGCAGATTATTTGGTCCAGGTTTGATATAGTTGCTGAGTAGGACCATTACTGACTAATCTTTACTTCTAATTACTCCCATGAGTCCCCTGAAACATTCCTCAAGCTGTAAGCCTAGACCTGGCCAACTTATTTATGAGCATCCTGAAGAGATGTCTCATGACAGCCTCATGTAACCAACCAAAAACTTAGTCACATATTTTAATACCTAGCATACAAATTAGTAATCCTCTTATTTTTCCCTCTTAAATACATAAAGGCATCCCCTAAGCAAATTAAAAGAGAAATAAAGTTATATGTACCTTATCTATGATTACTATTGTTGTTATTATCATTATTGTAATTTATTAGGCTAGCAACCTTAAGCTTAAAAAATCATTTACATTTTGAAAAAAATTTTCACTTGACAAAGAGCTTTCATAAAATATATTCATTTGGCATAATACACAGAGGAAGTGGTTCTACTTGGGTGTCATTTTTAAGACATAAAAATTAATGCAAAGCAAGGATAGTGTGGGTTCCACCGTTTATTTTATTTGCATAACTGAAACTGTGGCAGGATGTTTTTAGTGTTATCCCTTCCTAAATAGCAGATCTGCGAGCAGATGGTGAGCTGGTTCATTTCGATTAGACATGTCTGGATTATTACACTTGAAGGAGTACTTTATTAAAGACCCTTAGAAAATAGTAAAATAAATCCTATTTAGAATAACCAAAACTAAACCACAGATTTATTTAACAATTCACTTGTAATTAAAGCCTCCATCCTATACTGTATTTACAGTTTTCCAGGCTTGGACCAAGTTTTTTATCCAAAATATCTCATTAAACTATTTCACAAACTTGTAGGAATAAACTTCAAGCAGACCTAACCTTTGACCTGCCAAGGGCACCATACCTGGTATGCCAATCTTGAGACAAGTTCAGTAAGGTGCTGGGACTGCTACTACCAGTTACATGCACCTTACAACCAATACACAAATAGTGGAACAAACCAAAAGGGTTTAAGACATCACAGAAGAATGACAACGAAATACCAAGAAAAACCTAATGGTCAGGTTTTGTGCTAGGGCACACTGGATGTACCTGAAGGCATGGGACACTTGCTTCTCTAATGGGAATAATTTGGAAAGTCTCCTGCTTTGTACAACCATTTCAATCCAGTTAAGTTCATGAAAACTTCCTATTCTGTCTTCCATGGCAATCCCTTCTTCCTTTCCCTGGGAATACTCTTATTTGGATTTAGATCTCAGCTTAAATATCACTTCCTCTGAGAAGCTTTTTTATTCCTTCAGTCTAATTTAATTGTCCCTTATAAGTCTCTCCCTTGCAAGTCTTTATGATTTGTGATCATATATGTGTTTCTTTTACTAACTTAAAAGTTTCTTGAAGATAAAGACCATGATTTCTGTTGACTACTATAACCTTAGATCTGTGCATAGTGCCTGACAAAAAGTAAATATTTATAAGATGAAAAATGGGGGGAGAAAGTCAAAAACGGGGCAGGGGAAAGAAGGAATGAGGGGAGGGGAAGGTAGAGAAGGGAAGGGAAAAAGCTCATTTCTGAGTGTTCTCCACCTGTCTTCCCCGGTGCTATCTACCTCTTGGGGTACACAAGTGACCTTGCCAGTTTACCTCAGGGCACTCAGACTTTTCCATTCTTTCACTGTCAAGTTTAAACTGAACAAATGCTTGACACTCTTAAAAAAGCACAGTTCTCTCCCAGCGCCACGGTCACTGCTACCATTTTAATATCTTCCTTTGGCTTTTGAATACAGACACATGATATTACAGTATTCAGGGCTTGATTTCTCCATGCTTTCTTTTCTGTGAAGCTCTCTGCATTTGCTTTCAAAGCTGCACTTTCTCTTTGTCCATTAAGATTCCTCCTAGGCTGTGCTTTAATTATTAAAAAGTTCCTTCTTTGTAGTGAAAGTAAATCAGCCTCCTCATAACCTTTATACATTGATCTTGATTCTGTATTCTGGATCGGTCTAAACCTACCCCCCCCCCAGCATTCCTTCAGATTATTTAAATATGGTATTATGCATACACCGGTGTCTCCTTCTCTCCAGGCTAAACATTTAGCTTAAGATTAATAAATGTTCTTATGAAAATGTGCCATCCCAAACCATTCAAGCATCTTAGATATAAGTCATATGCATATGCTCAAACAGCTAATGACAATAACAATAAGAACAGGAGAGTATGTGAAGATTTTCTTAGTATTTAATTTGCTCCCTTCAAGCATTTTCTGTGTGAAGCCTTCTCAGAATCAAGGCCCCCAAGCAGAATTTGTCAGCCTTGTCTTTAGGCCACCAATATAGGAAGTCTATTTTTTTCTGTACATATTACACTCTGGTAAAATTATTTGTTTATATCAACCTGTCCTAAAAGACAACGTATCAGAAGCTGCTAATTATCTTTAAAAATCCATTGTCCTCTTCTTCCTTTCATTGGGAGAAACTTCTGAATGGGTCTTTTGTGTTTCTGCACATCTTGCTAGCAGAGGAAACTGTTCCAGATTATCTTTCCAAGGATGTTTGTATAGCAAAGAACCTTGGAAGACAGAAACAGTATCTTCGGCTGCAGAGAGGGTAGAGTTGTCTGCTGACGAGAATAATAATGAAGATCACATCACCCTTCGGTGCAAAGATCGAGCAGGTTCACTTGCACAGACACCACATGTGCAGCATCCACCTGAGTCATTCCATGTTCCCCTCATGGGACTTAAGGACAAGAATAATAATTTGAATTTGAAAATCAGGTTACCTGCAGTGCCTTAATTAATAAAGTCTTTTGTCTCTGATTCAGGAATCTTGTGTCTTCTGCCAGCATCCATGAGAATTTACACATCAGGAAAAATCTCAGATCCTTCACATTTCTTCCAGGGCCCCAAATAACAGCGAGAATCTACTTTCAGATATAAGCGGAGGAGATTTTTGGTGATTCTAGTTCCTGACCTTTGAATCTCCCAGCCCATCCCAAGACACTGTGATGCAAAGAGAAGCCATAGCTACTGCTGTGTGACTGAATTTGTGATCCACAAAATGTGAAAGATAATAAATGACCATTTTTGTTTAAAGCAAATAGGTTTTGAGGTAATTGAGTTAACAACAAAGACAACGAAAATCTGGAAGTGAGGTGCTGCTCTGATAAAAAAACAAAAAAATCAGCAGATCTATGATAGTATGGTGGGCAGAGGGGAAAAGGCTTTGAAAAAATTGTCAGGGGAAGCCTGATGGCCTTCAGAATGGCTTAAGAAAGGTGACAAGAATGATATTGAAAACTGGAAGAAAAGAGACCCTTCCTTGTCCTGTGGAACAACTCTGGCTACTCATGCTGTTCAGAAACTTTGATGATGTATTTGGATGAACATAAAAAGGGAACATAATGTAATGGTGCCTAATTTCATATATACAGTTTGCTTGGTAGATAAAATTATTTGAAACATAGTATCTAAAAGAAATCCTATATTTTCATGTTCCTTTATTCTTCCTAAACCAGTGGAAAAAGTTTGACCTTTCTGTCAAACCCAGTTGGTAATATATTTAAACTCAGTTGAATCTTATTATCATCATCTGTCAAATGGGATAGCTTCATAGAAATACTAGGGAGTTTATAGGAAATAATGATCATAAAATACATAGTTGCTTCTATTGCATTGTGGCACACTGAATATGCATGTTCATATATTGTCCCTCCCCCAAAGTCACTAAAATAGTAAAGAAAAAAATATTTTACTAAAACATAGACAAAATGAAAAGAAAAAAGACAAGAACAAGTAAGAGAGACATACCTTCATTTAAGTTGATGGAAAGCTCTTAGAAGAATAGCAACTGAGTTAGCAGAGCAGAGTAAACCTGACTTCAGAGGGAAATAGCAAAGAGAGGTGCATGTCCTTCTGGTTTATGTCCTCCCAGAACCCCTAACTCATAATGCAGGATCACATCTCTGTGAAGCCAGGTAATGACCTCTCATGCCACTACACTGTGACTACCCAACCCTCGAAAAATAAAATCTGAGAGACCATGGATTGGAAGAAACTCGGCACAGCAAAGGAGAGAGATAAGACAAATTAAATTGTTAATTGAAATGGGGGGGGGGCAGTGTACAGGAGTGAGTAATTAAGTGAAGTCCACATTTAACTCTGCTCTTTCTCCCCATCCAACTTCCAGAAAATGGGTAGAGAGAAGCACATTTTCCAGATAGAAAACTACAGTGTTCCACTCTGGAAAATCTGATAGACCTCAAAGAAAAACGCTGTGGATACTTATATTTGGAAGACTTCCTCCACAGAGATTTCAGTCCAAATCACTGATCACACTCTAAGAAATCCAGCAGCTGTCAAGCCCACTGCATTCTCTCTTCGTTCTCCAACCCTCACCCCAAGCACACAGAGCTTTGTACTGCCTTACTCTTAAATGTGAACATAATCAGGGATTACCAGACATCTGAGAAAACTTTCAACATGAAAAAGAGAGACCAAAGGAAGAATAATCAAAACAGGAGGAAGCAGAGACCATGAAGAGAAAGAAAAAAAAAAATCACATGGAAATCATAACAGTCATAATTACAATACACCTCACCATAAACTGTGGCATGAATGTATTGCGGTAATGTGTGAAAGGGAAGTACTTCTGTGTTTGCACAGGCACTTACGCATACATGTGTGTATGTATATGTTTGTTTAAGAGAAGAAAGCATTTGACTGCTCTAAGAGAAAATAAATAGTTCTTGTCCAAAATAAACATATATATGTACAGAAATGACAGTACATCTATATATTATTTTAATATATGCAGGAAAATACTTAAATACTTAATAGAATTTTTCTCTTTTAATACAGGGCAGTAAAGGATGGGGTATGTTTCTGCTGCTTTCTTTTAAAAACTTAATATCACTATTTTATTTTTAAGCTATGTGCATTTATTGCTTTGATTTAAAAAAACACATATTTGTTTTAAACACTCAATGCTGTTCCTGGGATATAGCTGATTCTCAGATTTGAGCTTTTTTATTGCACCCTTTTTACTTCTCCCTGTTAAAATCAAAAGTCTGTAGCTTAGCTGAAAAGTTTTAAAGTTACTGATTGAAAAGTTCCTATAAATGCCCAATTCAAGACAGTTTTGCCAGGAGAACATCTTTATCCAGGATATTGAAGTAAGTATAAAGAGCTCTCTCCTTTTTCAGAAGTCAATAGCATTTGCTGTCTGTTTTATTCATGTGGCAATGAATTCACATTATCATCTTGTGACATTACTTCTGTCATCTTGAGGAATGAAAATTCCCTACAACAATGCATGTTCTTTGAAGATATTCATTTCTTTGTAACAGTGTTGCACTTAGTAGACACTCAATAAATATCTGTTGATTAGAATTGATGGTAAGAAAGAGGCCAGCACTTTCAATATTGTAGTCTCAGGATGTCAGGAGGCCAAAATAAGCAATACCTCAATTGACACTAATTCGAATTTTGGAAGGCAGTTTAACACACTGGATCAAAACTATCTAAATAGAACAATTTCCTGGATAATCTAAATTTCACATTAATGATTAAATAGTGATAAATTATCAAAAATATAATTGTTATTTAAATGTATACTTTTCCAATTTAGCTAAATTCACAAACCAGGGGAAAATTTTCATTATTCATGTGTCTCAATTCTGGTTTAGGAAGTATATAAATTTAATCTGTCTACAATGATATTGATAAGCACCGGTAAATAATGTTAGAAAACTTAGTCATCACTGCTACTGATTCTTCAACACTGAAATAAAATATTAGCTTTCTATTGTTTGTCTGTCACTTTAACATAAATCTATTTTGAAGGGAAAGTACCAAGTACGATGCAGTACTTTGGGGTACACACTAGAGCCAGGCTGCCTCAGTGCAAATCCTGGCAGCTCCTGAGAGACCTTGAGTGAGTTACTAACATTATCATGCCTCATTTTCCTTATCTGTAAAATGGAAATGATAATTACTCTGCCTTAATGCCATTAGGATTTAATGAGCTGACACATGTAAAGGCCAGGCACATTATAAACACAATGCAGCCATTTAAAAATTATTATCAGAGGCATATTATTTCTAGATAAACATATTATAATTCGATTATGTTACATTTACTAGTTCTGACAGAATTAGAAAATGACCTGAATGTATTCAATGCATGAGGTGGCTCAGTTATATTTACCAAGATAGAACATGTTTTATTTGAGTTGTTCATAAATGAATTATAAGCTATATAAATGTACAATTGGTGAGAACTTCTGTTTTCTATAAAAACATCTTAACTTCTTAAAAGACATTTTCTATATACCTACTAACTGTAGAATTGTCAAACCATACATCAAGAGGGGAAAACCAGCAATGTGGTTGTGTAGCCTCGTGCCATTTTCAGACATAGTTCATCAGCACCTATGGCAGAGAAAGTTCCTGCACATTACAGGGCAGTCTGGTGTCCGACAGAGCATTATAAAAGATGACTTTACACCCTTGTCGGCCTACAAGAAGCCCCATGGCTCACAACAGAGCCTCTAATTCTGAGCTATAACTTGTAGCGGGAAACAAGATACTTACTATAGACTGTCATAAAACTAGACTATGTGCAATTCATTATATTGATTACAGATCTAGAATAGACTGAGAATCAACAGCTGCCACCATGCCTTCTGCTTTCTAGTTGCTGTCACTCTGTGCCCCTTAGATGTGTTAACTCTCACTAAACTCCCTGGAAGAAGCTCTCCAATTCTCCTCCCCTCTCTCATACCCTGCCACTGCAACCTTCAAAGGGCTTTCAACTTTTCACCATTTACAATCTTCTTCATTGCTTCCCTGCCAACCTCAGTCAACATCCCTCTCTTATTCACTGGGTTCACCAGGAATTTCACAACATAATAAAGAGAAAAGTTTCTCTCTATTAAAAATGTGAGTCTCTCTTGTCATAAAGTAAGCAGAAGCTGGTTGACACATGCTGTAGTTCATGGAGCTGTATACCATCGTAAAAATCGACTGTATACCTAAGATGCATGTGGCATAGTGAAAAGTTCTGGAAATAGAAATATAAAAGAACAAAGTCTGTCCTCAAGAAAATTCTAGTCCTTGGAGGAAAAAATAAATATAATTTTTAATATGTTATATATAATAGATATGCATAAATGCATCGATAAATATCATGCAACAGAAACGTGCAACAAAATAGTTTCTTTGGCAATATGCATAAGCTCAACCTCTGTGCATCATCACAGAGGTATTTTATAAATATTCTCCAATTTTTAATTCACTAATGAATGTCATGCTGGTCTGAAAAAAAATTATGTACCCTACCTCTAACAACAGATCATCATAGTTTTATGAAGGAAAACGGGTGGATCACATTTCAAAATATTTTAAGTTCAATAAATGATTTACAAGCAATTTCAGGATAACATTATGATTATAATTAATATCATCTTACAGGTTAATATTTTAATAGCTATTTTCCAATTAATTTTATTTTTGGAAGAAACTTTAGTCTTTTTTACTGAAACTATGTTGACTATGTTTCCTTTTCTTCAGTTTCCTGATTTTATCAACTCATCTCCCATCCTTCACTTTTTCATCCATTCACATTCTGAGTTTTTGAATTTTCAATTTGCAATGCTCTTTTACATATGCAAATACTCATTTAATAATATTTCTTCTGCTTTGTGGGTGGTATTTGAGAAGCATAATTATCAGATAAAAAATGATTCTTCCTTTTTGTTTTGTTCTTATAGTAATGTGGTTTGGATACTGCCTAATGTTTCATTTTAAATTATCTTGGGGTTTTCTGTACCAACAAAAACCTGCTTCTATCCAGGAAAGGATTTGAATTTTGCTGTCAAAAGTACTTTGTTATTTGTTATAATAAAGTATATTTCTTTAAATCAACTATTGACAGAAAGGGGGTGGGATGTCATATGATCTTGGGATACTCATTCCTTAACACTCCAAATTTCCACCAATTGCTTCTTTTCTCCCCTTTACCTCTCAGCCTCTAAGAGAACCCTGCCCCAGGCAATGCCTTCCCAAGGCTGCCACCTCTGCTTCTGCACACATTTAGGATCCTTCCTTATGATTCCCCAGTAGCCAGTGCTCCCATTCACAGGGCCAGGCCTGTTCTCAGTATTTCTCCCTCTTTCTTGGGAGTGATCTTATCTGTGATCGTCCATCACTAAAATCCGGCCTCACTCCCCTGTTCAGGGCTGTGTCCCCACCTGATGACAGCATGGGCTTTGAAACTGGCTCTGCAGGTTTCTGGTAACTTTTGTCCCATTTAGAAGTATCTTGAAGTTTGTAGTATTTTCTGCTAGTTATTCTGTAGGCTTGATTATAAGCAGTTTTATCTGCCCTCCTTGTCAATTTTTCTACAGGATATTTAGAGAGATCAAATTTAGATAGCCATCATTATCCTACAGGAACCTAGACAATTCACCATCTAAGAACCAAATAAGTTTACTTAACTCACTAGGCACTAATTAAGTAAATTATACTACACCATATTATTTCTTTTAGTTTAATAAAGTTTTATTAAAGTACATGACATCTCCCATCATTTAATTATATTCTACCTGTTTGAACCTTGAAACCATTTTCTTTTTGTTTCCAGTTTTTTCTTTTGCATTTTTATCATGTCTCTCTTAGTATTTTGATACAGTGAAATGCTATCACTGTAGTTAACACATGAAGATATTGATTAGAAAAGTATCCTGAGTGATGGGAAGGCAGAGTCCTTGCAACATCTGTGTCTGGCATACACAGAGTAGTCTTTTGTAGAAAAGTTCCCCAGTGAGCCCTCCCTACATCTTTTTTTGCTTCCACACAAACCCTTGCGTCTTGCTTTACTGGAGAGATCAAAGTGGCAACCCAATCACATGAAATATGGCCTGGATCAGTCTACAATATAAAAGGTAACTATTACAGGCAAGTTCAAAGTCTACTCCCACAAATACCACTGAATGGCAAGAAACCAACCCAATACAAACCTCCTTAGGGGCAGGGTCATTTAGCGAAGGCTGTGAATATAAACTCTTGTTAACTGTTCAGCTGATGAATAAATTTTTACACAATTCCCTGCATGTGCTTAGTGTAAACTTTGATTGTTGTAACTGATTCATCTGTATTTTTCTTTGTGATCCTGAGTAACTTTATATTATTGGACAGATGCAAGGATAAAAAGTTGTCCATAAATATGTGACTAAAAAAAGCATTGGTGGTCTTATTTTTGCAACTATGCCTTTAGTCCTTTTGTAAAAAAATTATATATACATTACAAATTGTATTACTCAGGCTAATTATATTGGATGTGGTACAACTAAGCTACCTAATGTCATCGTAAAAAATGACACACAGCCAGAGGAGCAGCTTTAATTAACGGGAATCATTTTGTTAATATCTAAGAATTTCATCAGATAATATTGAGTATTTCATATCAATCTAGCTTCATCTTATTTGAAATGATAATATAATACTTATTAAAAGTGCTAGTCACTATCAGATTCTGTGTTGAGGCATCAGCATCATTAATAAGGCAAGCTGTTAATATTGGAAATTTCATTCCTGGATTTCTCTTTCCCTGATTTATAAAACTTTCATATCAGTATCTTGCAAGACAGTCTGAGGTTATCTTCTGGCCATTCCAACTTCAAATTTTGTCAAATTATGGCAACAAAAATTGATTTCATACAAACTTAGGAGAACAGACTAAAACTGAGAACTGAACTTGCTTGTCTGACTACCTTTCAAGGAGCCATAACTGGTGATCTGAGATGTCACAGGTAAATGAAGAAAAAGGGACAGATTTCAAGTCTTATACTGTAGAAAAGTGGAGGCCAGTAACAAACACCTGTGTCTAAAGCAGTTCAGTTGCCCTAAACCAGTTTGCCTAATTGACTTTTTAGCCTGTATTTCAACCTCATCTGAATATTTTTGTATTTTTCTGCATATTCTTGAAATGAAAATGAAATTGCTTTAGAGTCAACTAAAAGTAAATTTCACATTATAATTAAATAAAAATAAATGTTGAAGGATGCAAACATTGAATTAAAATTTTTATAAAATATTCAAAATAGACAAAATGAAAAAAGTCACCTAAAACAAAACAAAATATCCACATTAGTTCTAAAATTTTAGAAGTCAGTAAATACTTTAACAAAATGATACTGCATGTCCTCTTAGAAAATTGAGTTTAGGCTGGGTGACTCAATGGCTCATGCCTATAATCCCAGCACTTTGGGAGGCTGAGGGAGGATCATTTGAGGCCAGGAGTTTGAGACCTGCCTGAGCAACATAGTGAGATCGGTGTCTCTACAATATTAAGAAAAAAAAAAAATTAGCCAGGCATGGTGGCACATGCCATAGTCCCAGCTACTTGGGAGGCTGAGGCAAGAAGATCAATTGAGCTAAGGAGTCTGAGGCTGCAGTTAGCTATGATCATGCCACTACACTCCAGCCTGGAGACAGAGTGAGTCCTTGTCAAAAAAAGAAAGAAAAGACAAGACAAGAAAAAGAAGAAAAGAAACACAATTGAGTTTAAGATGATTCAAATTGAAAAGGTGAACAGATGGACTGAAAGAAAAGGACATTCAAATGAAGGGAAATCTCTCAAAAATGGTAACACTTTCCAGATAAGGAAACGGAAGCTTAAAAAGGTTAAATATCTTACCCAAAGTCACACCCAGCAGGATCAGTTATGAAACATGCATTTAAAGCCAATCCCTGCCTTCTCATTACAGATAGAGTACTTAATCCCTGTGTCACAGTGTTTCCTGGTCAGCACATGTTCAAGCCTAAGGATCAGACTGAAGAAGTCTGGCTACATGATGTTATTTCTGCTGGAGATATGAGAAAGAAGCATGTCATCTTATCACATAGAATAGGAAAAAATACATATAAAAGGCCTACATTACAGAGCTCTTTAGAAAAGATACTATTTTTTGAGATGAAGCAAAAGATAAATGGACAAAATGGGACAACCTGACAAAGATAAGAAATGGCTGGGCTAAGAGGAGTAATTAGCAATGACTAGACTCTTGAGAGTATATGAGCAATTTAACTGTGGATTTTTTCCAAAAAACCATAATGCACTGAAAATTAAGGGAGTTATCTAGCTTTCCTTTATGATATTTATGTTTATAACTCATTCTACAGAGAGGTACAAAAAGATAAATAGGTAAAAGTGCTGCCAAAAACTAAGAAAGAAAGGCAAGGCAATCAAAGATGCATCAGGAAATTGCAGACAAATGAGACTGGAAAGCCGAGTTTGCATCAGTGGAACAAAGGCTGGCCAACTACAAGGTTCACAGTCAGCATCTGAAGCACACAAAGAATGGAAACCAAGGGATAACAGACAATAGGACAGACTTACAAAATCTGAGTTGAAACATGACATTTTTCAAGCCTTTTAGCAGAGGTGTTAGAATAAACTAAAGAGAGACAGAAAGAAACAAGACCAAATGGAAAGTTATTCCATCATCAACACATAGTGGACTCCAGAGTATGATGCTGGTCCAAGTAGAGAAAAAAGAATGGATGGAAGAATTAATGGGACTTGGTGGGCAGTAAGGGTGGCTAAGACAAAAAAAAAAAAAAAAGGAAAGTTCATAGAAAACTCCAGGGTTTCCAGTATGAGTGACTAGAAGAATGGAGGTGGCACAGTGGTAACAAGGAAGCAGTGCCAGTCCTCTCCTTCTGCTATCTCAAATTTCAAAACGCAAATATTACAGCTCTACTCAGTGTCTAAACTAAAGCAGACAAAAGCTACAATGGTTAGGTGCTTTGGGTTTGGAGTTACTCTAGCTCTCTTACACCTGTGATGGTGTTATGTGTATACCCAGATCCCAGATCTGCCATAGTACTAAAGTTTTGTCTCCACCAAATCTACCAGGTTTCCTCCTACAAAATGAAAGTTTTTATTTCTCTAAATATAAAAATGTACCATAAATAAAATGAAAATATAGAAAAAAAATAAATTATCCAAAATCTAATTACCAAGAAATATCTATGATATATCAAGGCTTTCTCCTATGTTCAGAAATATTATTCTACCATTTTATGGCTATTTTATCATATTATTAAAATATCACACAATTATAATTATACACATATATAATATGATCACATTATAGCATATTAATATAATATAAACACATTATATTTATATTATATAGAATTTTTAACTGACATAAAATTGTATGTATTTGTTACACATACAACATAAAAATATAGACTGTCTCCTCTTAAAAACATGACATGTTTAAGTATATTTACATGTGGAATGACTACTAGATAATTAACAAATGAATTACCTCACATGGTTATTATTTATAATTTAGCATTAACATCTTAGCATTTATCAAGAATATAATACATCATTATTAATAGAGTCATCATGTTGTACGGAGGTCTCTTGAACTTATTCTTTCAATCTAACTGAAATTTTGTATACTTTATTTTTAAAAAAATAGTTTTCAACAGGATAGGATAAAATGACACCTCATTATTTTATTTGCATTTTTAGATTATTACCAAATCTGAATACATTTGAATATTTTATTGGCCATATTAATTATTCATCTATCACTTATGTTGAAAACATTTTTCACAGTTATTTTTCTTTCTTTCTGTATATATATATATGTATATATATATGTTATTTTCATTGTAGAAAAGTTTTAAATTTTTACGTAGTCAAATATATGTTTTCTTTTGGATTTCTGTCTTTGGTATCATTTACTGAAAATCCCTCTATCATCTAAGTCACTCAAATTTTGCGTTTGTACTTTCATTGTTTCATTTTTTACAATTAAATCTCTCATGCATCTGAAACTTAGATTGGTATAAGGCGTGACGTACTGACCAGACATTTTTTTCCCCAAATAATTAGTTGAATTTATTAAGGCCTCTTTTGGATTAATCCGCCTTTAACATGATTATCTGAAATGTTGCCTTTATCACATACTAAATACCTATAATGCCAGATATATTTGACAAATCCCATATTGTTGTATTTCTTTCTCAATTTCCTAATCTGCATGGCAATTTTATGAACAGGAAGAGAAGACCTGCCCAGAATCCTGGGATATGTAGCTGTCTTCTCATGGACAGGGCCAGTCATATGGTAGTTATACAAAGGAAGCATACTTGGAAAGGATGTAATGGCTACTTTGAGAGAGAGTTTGTCGGACTTAATGGTAACCTAATGTCCACGAAGGTATTTGCAGATATAACCATGTAACTTAAGCATGAAAGAAATAAACAGAACTCTATATATTTACTTAGATGCATGTAATCAAAAAATATGTTTTAAGAACAGAAAAAAATAAAAACTTTAAAAATGTCCTCCAACCCTCACTTTGAGCTACTGTCAGTCTCCTCACTGGTATTCTTCCCACCTGTGTGGCCCCTTTCCTGCCATTGCATGCTGTGTCCAGTGTGATCATACAGAACAAATGTGATTATGTTTCAATATTATAAAGTCATGAATATTATCCCAATAACTATGAAATATATTATGATACAAAAAATTATATTTTAATATAAATAAATTTTTACATACCAAAACTTGCTTTTGTTCACATTATTCATAGGATACATATATAAAAAAATTCATTAGTATATTAAATTTCCAGAAATGGAAGTTCTGTTTATTCTTGTTATTTTGGTATTTTCCTCATCCAAATTAAAGGAATGGAATTGTATCATCTTTACAAATTCTTCTGCAACATGTATTAATGTTATAGCGTTGGTAACAAGTTTCCATGTATAAATTAGCTCGTGAATTTCATAAAATATTTAATTAACTTATTGAATAGAATGCAAATTTCTTAATTAAATCAGCTACCATAGAAAAATTTTGTGAATTATTTCAAATCATTTTTAGAAATCAGGAATTTGAAGCTATTTTCATATTTTTACGTAGTCTGTTGGCACTAATGGAGTTTAAAAGATAAAGCTTATATATGTGGACTATATTAGGTTAAATGTTAAATATAAATTATTTCATTTATGTATTATTTATGTCCTATCTACTCAAATTAATTAGAGGTGTTATCCAAATAAAACTATGTGCTAACATCATTATAGTAATTTTCTATTTCATTTATATCACACTCAAATTCTTAGGTTTTAATTCTGCAAACCATCTTCTTACCCTATATGACATAATCTGATTTCCTTATCATAGGGAGAAAGTCACTGAAACTCAGGAACTATGAGTTCTAGTCCCAGCTCTGCCCATACAGGAGTACTTAACCATGGGATGTCACATAACTTTTATCTTCATCTACAAAATGAGAAAGTTGAACTGGAAATACATCAAGGTTCATAGTAACTATAATTTCTTTTTCTTCTAAAAGACCCATTATATTTCTTGACCCTAAGATTTCTAATTATTCTCTAGTTACTCATAGTTTAAACCTGGGTTATCTTAGCATTTAGTGAGAGATATGAGAAGCTATACAATTATGATAGGCAGGAATAAAAATAGGTGCTGGGAGTTAATAGGGACTGTTCTTGGAGTTGCTGAATCTCAACAGCCCAAACAGAAAGTTAATATTATGGAATAAATAGTTCAAAATTATCTCCTTGTTGAAGAAATACAAGAACTTGTCTATTGCCATTTAACATGTATTTATCTCTGTGCATTTAGCACTTGCTTGTCCTTTACTTTGTATTCTCCATGTTAGAATTTCACTTATTCCTTGAGACTTGGTTCAAACTCCACTACTTCTGCGAGATCTTCCTTATGTTTCTCATGAAACCCAGAGCAATTTACATGTATACTTCTGTATGACTCAGAACACTTTCTATTTTCTCTTCAAGAACAGAGACTGTGTTTCAGATCATTGAGTCTGGCAAAGAAACTGAAAGTATTACTTGGTTTATAAATTTTTCCCCCAAAATGGTTGATTGGTTAATCGAATGCATTTATGTATGTATGCATGTATGAGTGAATGAATGAATAAATGAATGAATAGCGTGAGATGAAACTGCAGAAAGAGCTGGAGCCTGAGTATGGCAATGGTGTAGAAGTTCTTAACATCTTGTGTGTGTGTGTGTGTGTGTGTGTGTGCGTGTGTACAAAATGCAGCTTTGATGAGTCATTTACATTTAATATAGCAAGTGATGTACTCTACCCCACTATCATGAGATAAATATAGTGTTTTTTCTCTATTTGGCAGTTTTGGAGATTCTCTTCTAAATATTGATGCTCTTACCATTTCCAATGCCACATAAAAGTTGCAGGATTTTGTCAGTTGATACCTTTTGTGTCTAGGGTTAGTCTTATTCTCAAGCATCTAGTACTATCCTCAGCTATCTACAGTCAAGTGTACTTGGATTAGAAGTGCTAACAAAATACTTTTATGGTAGTAATTTTGTATGACCTTGTCATACACTTAAAAATCGCCTATACAACCAGGATGGAGCTTAAATTCTTTAACCTGGCTTACCCTTGCAAGTCCATTTCATAGACCTCCTACACTCTCATCTCCCCATACTATGCTATTTTCTCTGACTGAAACATTAACTACCACAATCACTGTTTGGTTTTTTTCCTAAGTGATTTTTGTCCTTTGTATCTCAGCTTAAATGGTATTTTGGAACAAAGACATTTCACTGAAAACTCAAGAATAGGAAATATCTCTTCAATTCAGTCCCACACAGCTCTATACTGTACCCATTGAAGCACTTTTCCCACTGTATGATATAGTTATCTGTTTCCATTCAGTACACTCCACTGAAATGCCTGTTCCCTATGGGCTAGGAAGGTGTCTTTTAAATGCTAATGGCAGGCATAAAGCAATTCTTGATTAATATTTGATAGATGAACACATAAATGGCATATATGATAGTAGTAACAATTTAAAATTCAAAGAGAAAAATTGTTTTCTGAGTCACTATTACAATAATGAAACTGATTTCTAAGACTTGATTCATAGTACTTAATGACCCATAACTACTGTAATCATAATTAATTCTTATCAACTTTACGTTATTTCTTAACAGGAACAGGGGAGTCCAGGAGAAATCGTTGATTGGGGAAAAATATCATCACATAATGGGACTCTAATAAGATAAAAGGGCTTGCAGATGAAAGGCAAAAAAATTAAAATTAAAAATTTCATTGTGGAAGAATAAATTCCACATAACTTTTGTTTGATAAGTATTGATTGAATGTATGTTGAATTCCCTCTCAATGAAACCATTAATAAGACTGAACTAGCCAGAATTATACACAATGATTTTATAATGATTATCATTAGAACAATGGTTTTTAAATGTTTATTTTAAGAAATACATTTTTGAGACCTGCCACAGACAAAAAATATAAACAAGTACAAACACATAACTGAATCAAGTTTTATGAAACTATACTGAACTTACCATGAAAAATACTCTATGTTCTTTTCTTTTCTATTCTACTCCATTCCATTCCATTCTTTCACTAATATACATGTTAGCTCAGATCAACTAATAGATATCAAACTACTGTATTACATTGTGATCCACACCTAAAAAACCTGTCTTAGAAGGAGATCACTAAATATTGGTCACAATCCAACTGGATTTTTTTTTTTTTTTAATAGGGTCTTACTCTGTCACCCTGGCTAGAGTGCAGTGGCATGACCATAGCTCATTGCAACCTCAAACTCCTGGGTTTGAGTGATCCTCTTGCCTCAGCCTCCCAAGTAGCTGGGACCACCATGCTTGGCTAATTTTTCTATTTTTTGTAGAGATGAGGTCTTGCTCTTGCTCATGCTGGTTTCGAACTCATGGCTTCAAACAATCCTCCAACTTTGGTTTTTCAAAGCACTAGAATTACAGGGCATGACTGGATTTTTAAAATTGAATATTGTTCTTAAACAACGTAGACAGAAGTTAGAACTTAACCTCAATGATAAACGCTACTTTTCAAACACATGCAACTACTGTTTTTCAAAAAAAAAGTTGAGCTTTTCTAAAGAAGTCTTCAGCTAAATAAAATTGAAAGGGTAAGAGATACAAATGTAAATTCTCTCCCTCTTAAGCTATGCTCCTTCCTAGCCACCATTTATTAAGTATATATCCTTTCCTAAACTAAGCTTAGCACAAGGCAAAGACATACATTATTTTCTTTCTAAAATAATCTCTGTGAATAGGTATAAATTATCAGACTTTCTCAACAGATTTCTGAACAATAATTTCTCTCAAATTTAAAAATTTAAGTTGGGCAATTTTGTTTCCTTTTATAGCTTTTTTATTTTGACCTATGGATTGGGCAGTGGTTGCTTTCTTAATGAATAATAAGAATAGGTCAAAGTAATTAAGATTAGACGAGGTGTAAATGAATAAGCCTGGGTACCCAATAAATGATCTAAATAAAAGATTAAATTTTAATCGGAATAAACATATAAAATTTGTGAAGTCAAAAATGATTAAGATATTACCTAAAGAAATCCAACACCTATTTGATCTAAATAAACAGGCAGTCATGCTTACAACATTATACATTAGTACCAAAATTATATTTTTGATGCACTGCTACCCATAGTAATTGGCTCCTCTGCTCTTTCTATTAAACTCACTAAAAAACCTACTTCTCATTTCTTTTCAGTCATTCATTCCTCCAAAAGCATATTGGCTTTGTATGTGTCAGGCACAGGGGCGAGTGATAAAAATACAACAGAAAAAAAGAGAGACATGGTTTCATGGAGTATTCATTCTAGAGAAGCATATTGAGAGCAGTCAAGTAAAAAGAACACACATTCTAGATTGCACTAAGTACGACAAAGGAAATAAACAGGCACTGTGAGCAAGAAAACTGGGAGTGGGGGTCATACCAGTTTGAGATCAAACAAGGCTTCTCTTGGTAGGTGCAATAAAATCTGAGATATCAAAACTGAGAAGAAACCAGGAGCACACAGAGCTAAAGGGAGAATTTTCATGCAGAGAGAGAAATGGCCAAGATTCTGGACAGAAATAAAGCTGCTATGAAAAACTGAGAAGGATTCTGTGGCTGAAATATAATCAGCAAGAGGGAACAAGACAAGGCTGGAGAGATAAGCAGGAACCAAATCAGGCAGGGCCATGTAAGCCACTGCAAAGAACTCGGATATTGTTCTCAGGGTAGAGAAAAGCTGCTGAAGGACTAGGCCACTTGTGACATGATCTGATTTGCCATGTGGAAAGATCACTTCTAACTGCTGTGTAGAGAATGGATTAGAGAATGTAAACGTGAAAGTCCAGCTAAGAGACTATTTTAGCAAATCTAGGCTAGAAATGACATGACTTGGCCTTGGGCGGTGGCAAAGGAAATGGGGAAAAAAAGGGGGGGAAATTCAAAACAGTTTTTGTAAAGGAACACTTAAGACTTCTTCAGTATCAGAAAATAAGGGCAAGGCAAAGAGAAGAATTAAGGATAACTTCTTACTATCTAGCCGGAGCAACTGGATGGATGGGGATGATACCATTAACTGAGACAGAAAGTTTACAGGAAGGTAAATATACATAATATCTGTGGGTCCCAAAACTAGGTTCCAAATGAAGTTACAACAACCATGTGTTTAAATATTTTCAAATTATTAACCAAGCTAATAACTCATTAAATAATTTTATATCGTTCTACCTTGACGGATACACATTCATAATAAACTATCATGCTTAGCTTAAATATATAATTTTCAAATTCCTTGGAATTTTGTGTAGCATCGTGACAGCCTAGACAGAGCCAGCCCCTGGGCCCCAGACTAACCCCCTTATTTTCCATACCTTGCTGTATGCTTCGCAGCCAGCATGCTCTCTCATAGTCATTTGGACAGTTCTACCCAGCCACCCACTCCTGCAAAAAGCTACTTACTGAGCTTTGAGTTATGTATATTAGTGACAACATCCACCTCTGTGAAGATGAACCTGGGGAAAAGGGCTTCACGCAGCTGAAAGTTGGAGATGGGCCATTTGAGGAAGCAATTCTTGAGTTTTGGAAACACGGAGCTTGGTCTAGAAGTGGAGGAAAATACTGACTGGCAGTGAGCATGACCATTTTGCCCCATAGAGTGAGCTGCAGCTGGAAGAGGTCAGAGCAAGCACAAAGCCAAAGGTAGGGACCCTTTTGGGGGGCAGTTCTAGAGAAAGGGAGGGGTTGGGAGGGATAAAAAATCAGAGGTTATAACTATGGCAGGGTAAACGTAAGATGCCTAGACACACTCAAGTGATGATGTCCAGTAGGCTACTGGACATAAGAAGTTGGGTACATGATTCCTTCTTCATCTCATCTCCTATGGCCATATTGCAAGAATTCAACGCATAACCCCTTGGTCTCATATTTTCTTGATCACATGGATTTTAATGATCTTTATAAATTCATTTATTCGTTCAGAAATATTTATTAATCATTTATTATGTGCCACTTACAAAAACTTAGAAAGTTGTACAAGACAGGATGCTCTCAGCCCCTGTGCAGTTCAAAATAATTCCTATTCAGCACCATAGCGTTCTGTAATTACACCCGGGAACCTTAAACTTCCTTCCAACCTGATACCTACTCTGTTCTGAGAACTACTAGAGAAAACTGCTGCATTATGTAAATTAGGAAAACAACCAATTCATAGTTCAACCATGGTTCATGGTGCAACACCCTGCTATCTGGCATTCTTTCTGCTTATCATCGATCAGCTTCATTTCCCTTTTATTAAAGTTAATATTCCAAACTTTTACCATTGTCCTTGCCCACCCTTCCCTCTCATCGTAGTGTGTTACCAGAAAGGCAAGTGCTTTACCTGACCTTTATCTCATTCTGGGCGACTACTCTGAGCTAGTCAGAAGAGCTGGAAAGGAAAGAGCCTATTAGAACCCTATCAATATAATCCATTAACCAAAGAGCATTTAGTTTTAAATTCTAGATATTTTTATAGGGATAAGAAGGGAGGATGGAGGAAGAGATGGATGGAGGGAGGGTAAGAAAACTCTTTCACTCTATCTGTCCCCGAAATTCCCACTTAAAGTTTAAAGACATGATATTCTCTTAATGGAGAAGTTTTCCAAGCTGGATGTGGCAGGCAGCGGCAGGACAGTAATGGCTCCTCTGGCACTTGGATTCCCATAAGCCTCCCTTTTCAGGATTTACTAGAACAGGGTGCCTGTGTCAAGGCCGATCACACCACCTGCACTTCACAACCGAAGACTTGGTCTTCTTATAGTGTTCTTGCCCCCATCCCCTTACCCTTGCTTGTTATATAAGAAGCTGGGGTTAGTTCTCAAGGCATAAGAATTCTTAAGGTCCTCTAATGCAGCAGGAACCATATTTCCGTTGGTGAAAGTGACTTAATACAACTTTTCTGTGAGGTTTTTCTGACCCCATAAAATAATGTTATTCATAAATTTCCATAGCACAGGCAGTCACGTGCTGTTTTTTTTTAATCTCCCAAAGTGAGATAAAGTAAATCTTTCTGCATATCCTCCATGCTAACTTAAGCATCATTGTCTCAAAGAAACCCTCCTAGAATCCTCTGATCAATAGATTCATTTCTAGGCTTCTGTGACTCACCACTGTACTTTTATTATGGTATCCATCATTCTGCACTTTAATTCAGGGTCAAAGCTATATCTGGTTTGTGTCTGTATCTCCAGTTAACACAAAAGAGTTGCTAAGTATGTGTTGCTGAGTAAAGTTAATTAGTGTGTTAATACAGCATAGATGTAACATAGAGGATTTAACATAACAGGTGTTCAATAAATAATTGGGATTTTTATTGATTTATATGGATAAATTTCAACTTATAATTGTAATTAATTTTTAATTTATTTTATTTAAGTATTATAAGCATAACGATAAGTTACCTCTGCATACCATTTATATTCCACAATGCACTCTTTTGGAAAATAAATAATCTCAAATATCCCTCAAAAATTTCATGGGGATGGGCTGATATTAATGTATCCATTACATAGATGATTAAGCAACCTGTTTCACTTACCCAATATCACATACTATCCATTTAGCTCAAAATATTTAAAATAGCCATACTAAGCCTAAACACAAAAATGGATGTTTTAAAAAATGTAATTATACAAAAAATAAATACTTAAGGTCATGTATAAATCATAGCTATTGTTTTGCTTTGTTTTAAAAAACAAAACTAGCAGACTCTAGGAAGAGGGGCTGTACCAGAATCCCAAGAGTACTTTGTAGACATTTCTGTTCCAGTTGCACACCAGTGAACCTACATCCACATATATGGAAACTGAAGTGTTATGTTTTCTCACCTTAATTTTAGATTTCCCTTTGTGTCATGATACAATTGGGAAAAAGACATTTATAGCACTTGGACTTCTGGTATATAATCATAACAGCCAAGATTTATTTAGCATTAATATGAACATTTTATACATAGTACCTTAAATTCTGGGAAGAATTCCTAAGTTATAACTACTGTCCTTTCTATGAATGTGAAAACAATATTACTGACAGTTCTGTTTCTCTTTGTGCATATTATGTATATATTCTGCTTTCCATTTTTCTATAAGATTAAATTATTTTTCAAATGTTGTTTATGATGACACCAAAATCTCCCAATGGAATTAATTAACTGATAGTCTCTATTGTATTGTAATATGCAAAGTAATAAATGCCTTATCAGATTAATAGCTGAAGCAAAACTAAGATGGTTAATGAGTCTCAAAGCCTATTTACTTTGAAGAAATAGTGATTATTGTTCATTTACAGTCAACGATATCATTAGGAGGAAATATAAGCAAAATACATTTTATTTCACCTGAAAATGTTAAAAATAGTGTTTCTGTCAAATGTTCAGAAAGACACATTCTAATATATGAGATAAATATATTGGTCAAATTTTAAAAAGTGAGTTATGGTTTGGTGAGGTTTACTAAGACAGTACAATTTAGATTAATACAGTGAGTACATTTAAGAAAAATTTTAATGAAATAAAGGAAATGAAAAATTTTAGTTATATTAATAATGCACTCCTAATCACTTAAGTACAAATTCTATTTAACTTTTCCGGACTATGGTTTACAGAAATTGTTCTTGTTTGACTTAATTGCATGAAACTCACTGCAAAAGAAACTCAAATGAGTGGCTAATTTCATCACCTGGGGGAAATAAAATATTGGCTAATATGGAAGTTGTTTCAAATGGCTATTATGTGTCATAAAAATTATGATCTTATATAAAAATCAGGAAGACATTTGGAAATGGGTTATGTTTTTTCTTCTTTTTATTATCATTTACCATAACTTTCAATGAAAGTATTATAAAACAACGATCTCTATTTCAATCATTTCCAGAATGAATGACATTTCCCAAAAGTTAGTGTTATAGAACAAGAATATTATCTGCTTTCCAGTTGTGGGCTCATCAGGGACAGAAATAAATGTACTATATTTCACCATGTATCTAAACACTAGCCTTTTATTAACAGCAAAACATGCATGTTAAATCAAGCCAAATCAATCAAAAATATGTTATATTTACACAAATGACAAAGCAAGTGATTGAATATATAAATATGGCACGAACATGTTTCTGTAGTCTTAAAGAACTTAAGATTTCATAATTGTTTATAACAGTAGCAGCATTAATATCATAACTTAGTAATACAACATTACATAGAGAGGAGAAATCAATATATTATTAAAAACAATTAGCTACCTCATTATGAAGCATTGGTTGACCATACCCAAATTATGCAAATAAGGGTGTTCAAACTTTCCAGAGTGCCATAGTCAAACATTTATTGAGATGATTAGGTTAGGAATATCTAAAAATTGAACTGTTAATGTTGTCATAGCGAAAATATAAAGGACTCCATTTTCTTTAGTTTTACATCATACAAGCATAGGAAGAATGTTTGACCAATCTTCTATGATTAATTCATTTTCTTCTGTTATCATTACTTTTTCGGAAAGAAGAAACCAGTAATCTTCTGCTTCTCATATCCTCTTCCTTTTCCCATAGATCCGACTATCCATATTAGACCCAGTTAGAGTTAATGTTATGTAATAATTTTCAATATTAGGATTTCTATTTACTTTGTTTTATTCAGTCCTGCTATGCTGCACCATGCATTCTCATCCATTTCTCTTAAAAGGAAAATGTTTTTTTTTTCCACTTTGTTAAGCACAAACTCTCTCTCTCTTTCTCTCTCCCTCACACACACACAAAGTGTGTTGTTCATTTTTAAGTTACACTTAATACAAAGTGTGAGTGAAAATTAGATTGTGGATCATCATACAAAGAAAACAGAAAATGTATAAAGTACACAATCTCAACTTTTCTTACCTATAGCTTTTTATTTAAATTCACTGTAATTAACTCCAGGCTTTAGTTTGCCCAACACATTATCCAAGAGTGTGCACTAAATTTTCTGGGTTTCAGGATAACTTGAAAATGTCTCTGAAATGTGATTCAGATGTGGGAAAATCATTCTGTCTTTGAAAGAGTTTAAAAGGAAAAATTTCATTTGATATTCTGGCTACTACATCAGCACCCCTTTCATTTATTATTCACCCATTTGTTCATTCATGAAAGAGTTAGTCAGCACCAAGCATATACTGGGCACTAGGCTACAAATTTTAAAAAGGATACCATATACCCCCCAGAGCTCTAGAAATTATGTGTTAGGTATAGAAGATCAATAAATTGACTATTGAGATAAGCTTCAGTAGAGCTGTGCATAGGGCTTGTGGGAGCTCAGAGGAGGGGCATTTGAATAAGACTTGGAGTTGGAAACATTCTCCAGAGAGAGTGAAACATCACTGGAATTCTAACTTGTAGAGCATGAAGGTCTTCCCTGTTGTCAGTCTGCATTATTTATAAAAAAAAATACTGAATCAGAAAAATCTCTGTGAAAAAAATTACCTTATTTCATAAAATTTTAAGGACATATTTTTCACATTTTAACAGCTCTGAAAGCAAGCCATATTTTGCAATTGAAGGTTTGTCATAGTTGAATTGAAAGCATTTTTCCTTTTAAGAAAATACTGGTGTATCTTATATTTAACGGCATCTTAGATTTGATGACATACAGGAAGCTATGTTTCTGCAAGACATCACTTGGGCAGTATTTCTGCTGGGAGAGTGTAACTAGTCCTGCTTAGGTTCTCTCCAATTATAAAGGGTTACATCTCCGACTTACTTTCTCCACAAAGACTTAAACTCTGTCATAATTTCAGCTATCAACTTGGAAAGTGGCTTAAATAAATTGTCTGTGACTAGTCTATCTACTTGCAAGAAACCCATACCACAGCTCACCCATACTTTTCACAAATGGTGAAATAAAATGTTCTAAAATCTCTTTTTTAAAGAGTCTAACTTTTTTCAGAAAACAATATAAAAGATATTGTATACTTGAAAATTGCTAAGAAAATAAAATTTTAAAGTTCTCAGCACACAAAAAAATAGTACGTAAGGTAGAAAATATGTTAATTTTCTGGATTAGCCATTCTACAATGTGTGTGTATGTGTATATATATATATATGTGTGTGTATTCTACAATGTGTGTGTGTATATACACATATATACATATAAAGAAAATATGTTAATGCTTAAACTATTGGATCAGTGAAGAGAATTAGTACAGAATATTACATTAGGCTCCTCTAGTTTTATCCTGAACGATCATTTTACATGCTGGTTCTACAGATCATATTAAAGCCAGGCATTTTGATGAAAAAAATCAGGTAGTGAGACAATCTATTTCCAAGGATGATCTACTATAAAAATCTTAACAAACATTCTGCTTTTCAAGTGGATTTGAGACTTCCCACTATATAGAAACCAAGTTCCACAAGCCTGAAAAAAATATATTTGAGATATATAAGTGATTTAAAAAAACTTATGTTCTCTACTTTAACTCGTACCTATTTTCCTTTCAATGTAACACTATATGGTCTTGCCTTGAAGTGTTACAGACACTCTAGTTCTTTAATATTGCACAACTTGTCATCCTCTTCTGTAAACTATTTTATTTAAGATAGTCTATGTGCACATACAATTGAAGAATAGTTTACTTCAAATATATTTAATATTTAGTGTATTTTAAATAATTTAAGATATGCTTATAAAATTGATTTTAATATGCATTTGCTAGGCAATTTTTGTTTTGGAAATCATAATAGTTCTTTTCTCTAACAAAAAGTATTAAATGACCTAGTAATTTCTAAAAGCCAAACTCACACAGCAAATTAAAATGCAAAATGTGCTTCTGTGGTAAGATTACTCACCAGGAAACAAGGACACACTAAGTGGATCACAGTTCCGAAAGAGCTTACCTACTGAGCGTAAGATTTACATATTAATGATACAGAAAGTTTGCACAAGCTCAGAGGCTAAGCTGTGTTCAGGGATGAGCAGGCTTCTATTTAAAGGGGTTATAACCCATTATAACCCTTTGTGTTCTTATTACAAAACTTGATATATGCTAGCAGCACATAGATGTAAGCCAGCTTCAATTTTATCTTAGGACGAGAACAGAATCTACTGGTTATAAGGCCAGTCTAGTCTGCTGCAACACCTGCCTGCAATGTGAATTATCTCATAAAGATTCATGACTGGGAAATGATGTTAGGACAATGTGGAAATCAGTTGGTTTATATCTGCAATGTCCAACTTGGTAGCCATTGGCTATACACAGCTATTTAAATGTAAATAAGTTAAAATTAAAAAAACAAAAATTCAGTTTGCAGTCACAGTAGTCACGTTTCAAGTGCTCATTAGCTACATATGGCTCATGTACTGAACAGCAGATAGAGAACACTTTCCCCACTGAAGAAAGTTCTATTGCATAGCACTGGTACACACTTAATATTTCCCAAGAAGTGGGAAGTCTGTATCAGGGAATTCAGCTAAATAAAAGAGGAGAGAAAGAAACTATGTAAGCTGATGGATATGCTGATTTGCTCCACTATAGTAACTATTGTACTATTATATGTATCCCATAATATCTTATTGTATACCTTAAATATACACACTAAAATGTATTCTAAAACATTTAAAATGGAGTTTATGCCCTCAAGTCTTAGCAAGTGAACACAAAGTTTATTATTAGTATAGCAGAAAGCAGCAAGCCTCAAAAGAATTCAATAATGTATGGTGCCTCCTTCTTCCTTCTGGCTCATTTGGCCACTTAGTAGCTGGCCAGCTACTAAGTCTTGGAAGGACTTTTTGCACACTTATCCCTGAACTTGTGCATGCTGCTCATTCAATAATTACATAGTGTTATCCCTTCTTTATACCCCTTCCACCTTTCACCTTCACCATTTTTAAAGGTTAAGTCTTATATTTGCCTTATTACTCCTTTATTAAAAGTTTTACATTTCTTTTTAACTCTGCTAAGAGTTTTATCAAAGTAATATATTTCTTTGTGATCTGATTACACATACTTATGGTAGTGTAACACAAAGTCCGTTTTCCCCATAAGCATTATAAGTTTTAGTGCATAATTTAGAAAAATGTTAGATTGTTCAGAAATGCATATATTAAATCATAGCAGAAATGTCTGTACAGGCTCTGGGAACAACCTAGGCAAGGCTCAACTTCAGGATCTGCCATCCCTGAAAACTCCTCAACATGCAAGGCTCAGTTTCCTCATCTGTACAACAGGGATGATCAGAACTCTGGATCATAGGGTAGTGAGAGGAAGGACAGGTCATGTGCCTTACAGGTAGTAAATGCAAATATATGGCACTGTTTATTGAGGTACCATTTATTTTCAAATGTTACTCTGGGACTATAAAGTCAGAGAATATTTATATTTTCTCATACAGGTAGCTAGCTGGTCATAGTTTCTTCTAGGGAATGTGTACAGTGATGAGAAGGGAGATCTAAATTCTAGTTCATGCCTTTTTGCATCTTTTCTTGTTTGCCATGTGTATGCATTACTTATTCAAAAGGATAATTGTTTTAAAAAACGTTCTTTAAGGATTCTGTCCTCTGCTCTTCTTTGTGCACCTTGGGAATAGATAAATTAGTATGGGTAGTATGATCTGGAAATCACAAAAGCCAACCAAACATTTTCAGAATTAGAGAATAAAGTATTGGCTGGATTATGAATTTAAGATTAAAAAGCCACTGTTTATACACCAAGGAAATAAGTCAGCAGGAAAAAAGGGACTGAGCTACACATAGAAAAATGAAGATGTAAACTGCAGAAGAGATAAATTTAAAAATATAGACTAGGATATTTTTCTATAAATAATTAAAATTTCAATTTATCCATGCTTAATATATGCATCCCCTTTAAACGAATATTATTTTAAATATAATATCATTTACATTATTCAGAATCAATATATGATAAGGCATAAAAATTTTTCTTTATAAACAGAAAGGATCTATTTCAGTGCTAATGAGCATTTTGATAAAATATTTTATTATTCACATGCTAATGATAGTTTTGCATTTCATATGTCAAAAAATCATTATGGGCATGACAGTTGCTCAAATATTAGTTTTTCCTGTAAAATATATATACATCATATTTTAGTCGAAAACATAATACTGAACTTTTTGAATTATTACTTAGATAAATAAATCAGTGCTTTTTAAATTCTAATGAAGGACCAGGCTTCCCCTCTCACCACACAATCTGTGATGGACTGATAAAATAAAAATTAGTTACTACCAAAATGAAATAAAATATGACACACAAAAAGAGAAGCCAATGTATTTATATGTCAATGGGTAAAAATTACTGTCACTTGGTACAAATGTTCTTAAATGCTAATTTGCATTTTCTATCTCCCAACAGAACCGAAATAAACACTAGTGGAGGAATAGTGGTATAGTGGATAGACTACACTTTGAGCAGCTCTGAAAAGGGCTAATATATAATTCAATAAAAATGTGTCAAATACTTCTTGCCATTTAGGTATATTAATGTTATCAAGGCTATTATGATAAATAATATTAAATTATCTCTCACAATGTTTGAAAAATTTAACAAGTAACTAAAAAGGTAAAATAAATTGTTATTGTGTATTATACAAACAAGTCAATAGGATATTTTTAGCAAATATGTCATTTTATTATGCCAAATATAAATATTCATGCAGATATAGTATTTCCTCTACTAAGTTTATATAAGTTTGACAAAACACAAGGACACATTCCACCCCAGTCTATATAAACCCATCCAGTTATCAGAAATGGAGTTTGGCCATAAAACATATCCACAATTCTACTGCCTATTTTATGCATATGAAATGATACAAATTCCTTACATTCAAATTATCAGTTTTCATTACTCAAAGTTCATTTGTTAATACATCCTGCCTAATTACCTTGCCTTATCTTTTAACAACCTAATAATCTACGGTAATACGACCTAATTTAGCATATTCAGTAAATAATTGACCTAAAGTATTAAGTACAGGTTATGGAAATTGATAACAATGATGGACCACAGCCATAGCAAAGAAAATTAGCTAAATACAAAACAAATCAAAATATTATTAATTTAGAAATAAAAATAGGGGAATTTTAATAATAATGAATTTTTTAAATAAACTCTGTTGAATATTTTCTTCATTTATCTTCCAATAATATCAATAAAAATCCCTACTTATGTATATAAGGTAATCATTCTAAATACTAACAAGACATATTGAGGGCATCCACATTACACAGATTGATAATTATTGTATAAATAACTGCCCATTTGTATGGATGTCAATTTTGAACATTCAAGTACATATTCTAAGGATAGAACTTAAACATGTATATGTAATTCATATACTTCCCAAAGTGCAATTAATGGGAAATACATTAAATTCATTTCAGGGATTTGTTTTGAAAATGACAAATACAGGATTTATATAACATGTATTTTCTAACATGTACTTTGTGTCAGTATTATAGATGATTACTGTTATCTTGAACCAAAAATAGACACATACATGCACACACACAATTTCCTTTTGAGAAAAGAAAGGTAATCTAATTATTCCAAATAAATTTTTGAAAAGTAAGGATTCTGTAAATGGAATCTGATGTATCTTTTCAAAATACTAATTAATTTAAACATAAAACATTTTATTATATGCAGAAATTTTTTATTTTCACACAGTAAGGCAGTTATCATATTACTTATTACTGACGTGTCATTTCTGTGATGTACCTAAATCTTCTTATAAAATTCTTAAAGATAAAAACTGTCAATGAAATGTTTTTTTTAAAATATGCAAAGGTAATTGAAGAAAAGTGTGCTTACGAGAATATTAATCTTTTTTCAAACATATTCCATAAATTCATAGTGCATATTTTAGTGAAATATTGAAATTATTGGTCTTATTTTTCAATGGGAAGATTTCTATTTGTACAGAGCTCACATTAGCTTTACCTCATTTATGTTACCTGTACGTCCATCTACACCCGCAGATATTGCTAATGCTGTGCTTTAACTTGAACTGGAGAGGCTTACGTGCACGCACAAACACACACACATAAATTATAATAATAAATAGAAATATGAAAACAGATTTAACTAACAAATATTACAAATATATTCCCCTTCTATATTGCTTCTTGAAGCCTGAAACTATTTCAACAAAATTTAGAAGGTGCAATAGCCTTTGCATCTTCAGAGATCAATCAATGTGTGTTCTCATTTTAAGCCCTGGATTCACTTGCTGGTGATTTTGTGCTAATCATTAAATGTCACTATGATTCTTTCTTTTTAATAAAAGTTTAGAAAATCATGTCTCTCCAGAAAACATGAAGGAGTTACGAGGATTGCATCAACTGTTGAACGTGGTTTTGAAAATAGAAAACACAGAGAAATAAAAGATGATAATATAATTTATGGTAGGGCAGAAGGCTAGTATATAATTTTTCATGTTAAAAAATAAATACCATGGAAAATAAATTAAATTTCCATTTACTTGTCAGAAAACACTATGATGATATAATTCTTAGAAAATATAAGTTGATTTGATATGTCACCATAGATTTTTCTCTAGGATTTGTTTTCCAACTGCATGCATTTTCTCTTCTATAATTCTAAATATATTTTCCTGTGGTTCTGATTGAGTGCAAACATTTATACACAGCCATATCAAATCATAACACATCTTGGTGTCAGCCAACAAGGCAGTTTCCTGAATTTCATGGAATTCATCACCATTCATCAGTATATAATTTTGGATCAAGGTACAGGCAGTTAGTGAATTAACCCAGCAGCCATTTTCAAACATTGAATAGAGAGTTTCCTATTGCGTAGAGTGGGGAAACCATGCATGGTAATCATTGACATTGTAATCTAATCACCACATGATAAAAAAAAATCATGGGAGGAAGCAAAATCTAAGTGCTGGATCTAATTACATTACTATTCAGTAGCTTGATGGAGAAGATGGGCAAGTTGCTGCAGTCATTTATACAACCAAACACTCAAAAGACCATTCTAGGCCCCAGTCCAAGCTGTTACTGGAAAGCTAGTAGCTGTGCATTTCAAATCAAGACCAGCTGTTAAAAAATTAACTAAGGGGCTCCTTTAGGTAACAACAATCCTGCAGTGAGGATTAGGATGATGTAGTACGGCACGTGAGAAAG
The DNA here is from genome assembly GCF_041146395.1 of Eulemur rufifrons. NCBI lineage: Eukaryota > Metazoa > Chordata > Mammalia > Primates > Lemuridae > Eulemur > Eulemur rufifrons. The sequence continues at coordinate 72,848,052 of NC_090985.1, forward strand.
AGTTCAGGTACAACGTCAAAGAGATATATTTTCAAATTTCTCTTCTGCCACTTGTTGACTGATATGAGCAAGTGATCTAATTTTTCACAGCCATAATCTGTAAAATGGAGATCAGAAGGTATCTATCTTTCAGGGATTGTGTAAATGCTAGAGACAATGATTACGGAATACCTGCACACAATTGATATTCAGGAATTGATGCTGTTTTTTATTGGTAATCATAAAATAATTTTTTTAAAAATTAAGGAAGAAACCAACATTTAAACATCATACAAAACTGCATCATCATTTACTAGACTTACATAAACAACATGAAGATTAAGCTAGTTGTTCATAAATCAGAGTCTAGCACACATTAGGTACACAGAAACAGTTGCTACGATGCTGATGACGCAATTTATGAAAACCGAGTGAAATGAATAATCCATGTACATCTGCCTCTATACAAACATGAATGGCATACAGCCTTGTTGAAAAAATTAAGTTTGTGAAAATTAAACATAATAAAACATGTTCAGCAAACTATAAAATAAACTTTCAGTGGCTCATCACTTTACAAAGTGGTTTCTGTCAATGAATAAAACAAAACACTGCATATTATGAACATTCCTCAATTTTCTGCACTGGTAGAAGAAATGATCTAGAACAGCAAGTGATCTATGTTTTATTTCTATTTTGACTCTTGAATAAGTGCTTGCATATACATTTCTTCATCATAATAGCTTTTTTTTAGAGGCCAATGCAATATTGTTTTTGTGAATGCACCACTAATTGAGCAAGAGAAACAGTTCATACTGGTACTAGCACTACTGGGTCCTATGGTGACATAAGGAGTTTGCTTAAAAAAAGATCCATTTTGAGAAATCGATAGTGTATTGAACATTATTTATTAAAATGTTAAATGCACGATTTAAAGATTCATCAGCTGTCAATACAGAGACTCGGTAAAAGTAATTTAAATAATTTGAAAAGTAATTAAGAAAATATATATACATGCAAATATCTGTATATTTATGATTAAGTTTGTACAGTCCTAAAGCTATAAAACTAGACAGCATATAAATACATGATTCATTTTAAAAACATATCAGAATATCAGAACTGTGAACTATCAATCCAATGTAGTGGGCTTCAGATATGTACACTTATTCCAATGATGTTTTCATCAGTCCTCTTTAATAACCGCCTTTGCCCTTGTGTGAGGTTTCCATATGAGAAAAGTAGCTGTATTAATTTGTAATCACACTACATAAGCTGTCAGCCAAAGGGGAGTAAATATAAAATGAGGAATACAAAGCAGCAGCATATTGTGCAAATAATGATAGCTACCTATTCAGAAATAGTCATCAAATTGGAACACACACATGTGTAAACGTACACATACAGTTGGGGGTGGAGAGGTGCTGGAACACTACACTAGAATGCCAAATCTACTTTGTCCTGTTGTTCATTTGGCTGATGGTATTACAGCACTGGTTCTCACCCTAACAGCACTTTAAACAAACTGGGGACCTTCTAATATGCAAATTTCCAAGTTCCATCCTAGGCCCAGGTGAATCTGAATCTTGGGGCTGCCATCAGAGCACCGAAATTTTTTTAAACTCCCAGGTGATTTCATGCAAGGACTACTGAATTATAAGAAAGAGGCCATCATTTACTGAAAATATTATCCTATGGTCCTTCAGTTTACTAAAGGTGATCCTCACAACTGTTAGAGTTAGATGTTATCATCCTCATTTTCCACATGACAAAAGGAAGCTTTTAGAGGTTAGAATGCAAAGCTAATATTTGACTCTAGATCTGTCTAATTCAAAATGTGTACTTCTTAAAAACACAGCACACTAAAACCAAACAGCTTTCATAGAATTTATAAGTGGGGCCACAATGAACCAGCATTCACATTTTGTCCAGCCAGCAGTGTTGTTGTTTCAAAAACTGCACAACCATCTGCTGGATGTCAGGAAACATTAGAAAGACAATACTTCCTGAAAAAAACAATTTCCTTGTAATATCTTGCATGCATTGTTTTGTTTTGTTTTGTTTTTGGTTGGAGAGTGGGATATATTTGCAACGTATGTTTGTTACATCTTTTTAAGTGTTTTTATTTATTATTATTACTATTATTTGTGTGCACACACAAGGCTCTCCAATTCAAAATTGAAGCACAGCATTCACCTAACTCCCAAAAGGCTGAGAGCTTCATGCAGCCAATACAATCTTCTAACTATGGCCTCCTTGTTTCTGTTTCTTTTTCTTTTTTCTTTTTTTCCAGACAGAGTCTCACTCTGTTGCCTGGGCTACAGTGCCATGGCGTCAGCCTAGCTCACAGAAACCTCACACTCCTGGGCTCAAGCGATCCTCCTGCCTCAGCCTCCCGAGTAGCTGGGACTACAGGCATGCGCCACCATGCCCGGCTACTGTCCATATAATTTCTTTTTATTTTTAATAGAGACGGGGTCTCGCTCTTGCTCAGTCTGGTCTCAAACTCCTGAGCTCAAACAATCCACCCGCCTCAGCCTCCCAGAGTGCTAGTTACAGGCGTGGGCCACCTCGCCTGGCCTTCTCCTTGTTTCTTACTTATCTATTTTATCCTGGGTTGGTAGACATGACTGCTACTCTCAGGTGGCCAAGTTAGAGAACCCTCTTTTATTATAAAGGGACAGTTTCAATCTTGTTTGTGATCCCTGCTTTAAAAGTTCCTTAATTTTTAGCTTGAACCTTTTAAATCAGAAATAATAACAATAAATTTGAATAACATTAGCGAAAGTGTTTCTGTCAATCAATTTAGCACAATTTCTATAGATGAAGAAACTGAGGCTCAGGCAAGAAAAGTGTAATATGAGCTCAAAAGTCAGGGCAGGAATTTCAGGCAAGTGTTTTACCTGCCAGCCCAAGGCTCTATCCAAGGTTGTCTATTCTTAAGAAGTTGAAAACCCTCCTTATAGAAAGTTTATGCTCCTCCCGAGGAGATTAAGAACTATCACAATTACAACAGGGCTGTTCAGCTGAGAGTAAGCCTAAAAAAGGTAATGTGCCAATCATATTTTAGGATTTTAGGGGAAAAGGATAACTCATGATAATGTTTATAATTTGCCAGTACATATGATTTACTTAGATACAAAGAAAATTCTGATTTTAAAAGAAACCTCTAATATCTTTCAAATACAATAAAAAATAACTTCAAACTCTAAAAGATTTTGTTTCTGTGATGATGATTTTTAGCATAAAGCTCTTATTACTGATATCACAATTTAACACTCCACAGAAAGAGCTTCGAGTAGCCAATCAATCCTGTGTTACTTAGAGAGTGTCACTGGATATGTGTACAACAACACATTTAAAAAACTCAAATTGTTGACCAAAAAAATGGTACCTTTGATCTGTATTAGACAGTTGCTAATAGGACTATGCAGGTAAAAAATGTTCCCTCCTAATAAAACTCTAGCAAATTAAATGTTTGTCTTCAAACAGCAAATTGGAAATTCTACTATGATGGACTTTTTGTTCTTTTTTCCTCCCAGTTTTACTGAGGTTAATTGACACATAAACATTATATATATTTATGATGGACAATGTGATGTTTTGATATACAGAAACATGATGAACTGATTATTACAATCAAACTAACATATCCATCACCTCACAGTTTCCCTTTTGGAAAGTGAGTGAGAATATCTGAGATCTACTCACTTATAACATTTTAAGTATACAATATAGTATTATATTATTAGTTATAATCACCATGATGCATATTAGATCTCCAGAACTTATTCACTCTGCATAACTGAAACTTTGTAACCTTTGGCCAATATCTCCCCATTTCCTCCAACCCCTAGTCCCAAGCAACATTCTACTCTCTGCTTCTGAGTTCAACTTTTTTAGATTACACATGTAAATAATATCTCACAGTACTGGTCTGTCTGTGCCTGACTTATTTCACTTAGCATAATGTCCTCCAGTTTCATCTGTTGTTTCAACTGAAAAAAAATCCTTCTTTTTTTAGGCTAAATAATATTTCATTGTATATACATATTTTCTTTTTTGTTTCAAAATATTAAGGCGGCACAAATGTTTTAGGTTCCATGGATCACTTTTTTAATGCATGAGTCCTGGCTACAGGTGTGTCCATCACCCAAACAGTACTCATAGTACACATTAGATAGGTTTTTTTCCCTTCCCCTTCTCCCCCCGTTCCTCCTGCTTGATTTCCACTGAGTTTTATGTCCCTCTGTGCCTTTGTGTGCTCATCAGTTAGTTCCAATTTAATAGTGCATACATGTGGTGTTTGTTTTTCCATTCTTTAGATACTTTACTTAGGAGAATGGACTCCAGTTCCACTCAAATTGCTACAAAAGATATTAATTCATCTTTTTATGGCTGAGTAGTACTACATGGTGTACATGTACCACGTTTTATTAATCCACTCATGAATTGATGGGCACTTGGGTTGATTCCACATCTTTGCAACTGTGACTTGTGCTGCAATAAACATTCAAATGCAGGTGTCTTTTGATGAAAATTCTTCTTTTCCTTTGGGTAAATACCCAATAGTGGGATTGCTGGATCGAATGGTAGCTCCACTTTTAGTTATCTGAGGAATCTCTATACTGTTTTCCATAAAGGTTTACTAATTTGCAGTCCCACCAACAGTGCATAAGCGTATCTTTCTCTCTGCATCCATGCCAGCATCAAATATTTTTGGACTTATGAATAAAAGCCATTTAATAAAAGCATCTATTGTTTTTGGACTTTTTAATATCTTGCTGTGGTTTTAATTTGCATTTTCCTGATGATTAGTGACGTTGAGCATTTTTTCATATGTTTATTGGCCATTTGTATCTCTTCTTTTGAAAAGTGTCTGTTCATGTCTTTTGCCCACTATTAAATGGTGTTGTTTGTTTTTTTCTTCCTGATTTGCTTGAGTTCTTTGTAAATTCTGGTTTTAGCCCTTTATCGGATGTGTAGCTTGTGAGTATTTTCTCCCATCCTGTAGGTTGTCTGTTTGTTCTGTTGCTTATTTCCTTAGCTGTGCAGAAGCTTTTTAGTGTAATCAAATCCCATTTATTTATTTTTGTTGTTGCCACAATTGCCATTGGGGTCTTAGTCATAAATTCTTTGCCTAGGACAATAACTAGAAGAGTTTTTCCTACATTTTTTGTCTAGAATTCTTATGATTTGAGGCCTTAGAGGTAAGTCTTTATCCATCTTGAATTAATTTTTGTGAGTGGTGAGAGGTAGGAGTCCTGTTTCATTCTTCTGCATGTGGTTATACAATTTTCCCAGCACCATTTATTGAACAGGGCTTCTTTTCCCCAGTGTATGTTACTGTCTGCTTTGTCAAAGATCAGCCAGTTGTCGATAGATTGTTTTATATCTCAGGTCTCTGTTCTGTTCCATTGGTCTATGTCTCTATTTTTGTACAAATACCATGCTGCTTTGGTTACTATAGCCTTGTAGTACAGTTTGAAGTCCAATAAGGTGATGCCTCCAGATATGTTCTTTTTGCTTAAGATTGCTTTGGTCATTCAGGCCCTTTTCTGATTCCAAACAAAGCACAGAATTATTTTTTCTAGATCTGTGAAGTACGACTTTGGTAATTTGATGGAGATTTCCCTGAATTTGTAAATCACTTTGGATTATATGGACATTTTAACAATGTTGATTCTACCATCCATAAGTATGATACAATTTTTCATTTGTTTGTATCCTCTGTGATTTGGTTCCTCAGAATTTCATAGGTTCTCCTTGTAGAAATCTTTCACCTCCTCGGTTAAGTATATTCCTAGATATTTTATTTTCTTTGTAGCTATTGTGAATGGTATTAAATCTTTGATTTGACTCTCAGCTTGACTGTCATTAGTATACAGAAATGCTACTGATATATATATATACATATATATATATATACACACACACACACACACATTGATTTTGTATACTGAGACTTTGCTGGATTAATTTATCAATTCTAGGGGACTCTTGGTGGAATCTTTGGGGTATTCTAGATACAAGATCATATTGTCAGTGAAGAGCAACAATTTGACCTTCTCTTTCTTGATTTGAATACCCTTGGTATTTTTCTCTTACCTGATTGCTCTGGCTAGGACTTCCAGAACTATATTGAATAGAACAGGTGACAATGGGCATCCTTGTCTTGTTCCAGTTCTTAGGGGGAATGCTTTCAGCATTTCTCCATTCAGTATGATGTTGGCTGTAGGTTTGTCATTACATGGCTTTTATAATTCTGAGATATGTTCCTTCTATGCCTAGTTTCTTGAGGGTTTTTATCATGAAAGGGTACTGGATTTTGTCAAATGCTTTTTCTGTATCTATTGAGACGACCATATGCTCTTTGTTTATGCAACAAATCACATTTATTAATATGTTTGTTGTACCATCCTTGCACCCCTGGGATGAAACCCACTTGGTCCTGGTGGATCATATTTTTGATGTGCTGTTGAATTTGGTTTGCTAGTATTTTATTGAAAATTTTTGCATCTATATTCATAAGAGATGTTAATCTGTAGTTTTCTTTTTTGTTGTGTCACTCCTGGCTTTGTTATCAAGGTAACACTGGCTTTGTAGAATGAGTTTTGGAAGATTCCCTCCTTCCCAATATTATGTAATAATTTCTGTAGTATGAGTACCAGATCTTTGTGGGTCTGTAGAATTCAGCTGGGAATCCATCTGGTCTAGGGATTTTGTTGTTGTTGAGAGGTTTTTAGAGGTTTTTTTAATTACTGTTTTTATCTCACTGTTTGCAATTGGTCTGTTTGGGAGCTTTATTTCTTCCTGGTTGAGTCTTGGGAAGTTGTGTGTTTCCAGAAACTTGTCCATTTCCTTTAAATTCTCTAATTTCTGCACGCAGAGATTTATATAATATTCATGGGTGATATTTTGTATTCTGTGGTATCAGTTGTAATATCACCTTTTACATTTCTGACTGACCTTATTTGGGCCCTTTATCTTCTGTTCTTGGTTAATCTAGAAAGAGCTCTGTTGATTTTGTTTATCTTTTCAAAGAACTAACAAAAAGTTAGTTCATTAATCATTTGTATTTTGTTTGTTTTCCAATTCATTTAGTTCTGCTCTCACCTTCATTATTTCTTTTCTTTTGTAGGCTTTGGGTTTGGTTTGTTCTTCCTTTTCTAGTTCCTTGAGATGTGACATTAGATTGTTAATTTTTGATCTTTCTGTCTTTTTGATGCAGGCATTTAATGCTATAAATTTTCCCATAAGGAATGCCTTTACTGTGTCCCATTAATTTTGATAGATTATGTCCCTTTTGTCATTCAGTTCAAAGAATTTTTTTTATTTCTATCTTAATTTCATTCTTGACCCAATAATCATTCAGCAGCAGGTTGTTTCAGTTCCATGACTGAACTTGGGTAGGTTTGAGTATTTCTCTTGTGATTTATTTCTAGTTTTATTCCACTGTGGTCTGAGAAGGTACATAGAATGATTTCGATTTGTTTGCATTTGTTGAGATCTGTTTTGTGGCCTAAGATATGATCAATCTTGGAGAATCTCCCATGTGCTGCTGAAACATACATTTTCTTTATCCATTTATACACTGAGGGACATTTAGTTTATTTTCATATTTGGGCTATTGTGAATAAAGCTGCAATGAAATGTGAGGGTGCACATTACTCTTTGAAATACTTCTTTCCTGCCCTTTGGATATATACCCAGAAGTGGGATTTTAGGATCATATGGAAGTTATTTTATTAATTTTTTGAGGAATCTCCATAATGTTTTCCATAACGGCTATATTATATTTATATTCCCACTATGTACACATTCTCACCATCACTTGCTTTCTTTTACTGTTTTGTTAATAACCATCCAACAGATGTGAGGTGATATCTCATTGTGGTTTTGATTTGCATTTCCCTGATGATTAGTGATGTTAAACATTTTTTTCATACACATGTTGGCCTTTTGTATGTCTTCTTTTGAGAAACGTATATACAGGGATAAAGTTTTTGTTCCTGATGATCTTTTCCTTAGCTTCCACTAAACCTTCCAATTTCCTCATTAATTTGCCTTCCTTTGCCTCAGTGATATTCAACACTCCTCATGATTAAATGCCATGCCACAAGCTCTTTCTTGTCCACAATTCCTTATTCTCAGATACATCCACTTACATTCCGACTATCAAATATCACCTCATCTCAGATAGTTTCTAAAATTTCTCTTAATTCCTATTTCCTCAAAGTGCATGGCAATTACTCTAGCTACTGACACCTCAAATTCTCACTTGAAAAACTGAATTCATATTGTCCTCTAATTGAATTTACTTTTACCACTAATTCAGCCCTTAATCATAGGCTCTCACTGAACCATTTTCCCAGTGTCTCATGTATACAGCCTTGATGAAATAATTACATTTTCTAATAAGAAAAGTATCCTCTTAAAATGAGTAGCTTTTTTTTTTTTTTTTTTTTTTTTAATTTTTTTTTTTGTCGAGACAGAGTCTCACTTTGTTGCCCAGGCTAGAGTGAGTGCCCTGGCGTCAGCTTAGCTCACAGCAACCTCAAACTCCTGGGTTCAAGTGATCCTACTGCCTCAGCCTCCCGAGTAGCTGAGACTACAGGCATGCGCCACTATGCCCAGCTAATTTTTTCTATATAGATTTTTAGTTGTCCATATAATTTCTTTCTATTTTTAGTAGAGACGGGGTCTCGCTCTTGCTCAGGCTGGTCTCGAACTCCTGACCTCGAGCGATCCTCCCGCATCGGCCTCCCAGAGTGCTAGGATTACAGGCGTGAGCCACCGCGCCTGGCCAAAATGAGTAGCTTTTAAGTGACTGAGTAAAGAACACTTTCCCAGCTACTCAAATGAGGTCACCTGACTTTAGGTGCCATGTGCAAGGTTGGAGGTACCTCCAAATCACCCACCCACTCATGACATGGCTGTTTTACCCAGCCCCATGTAGAACTGCAAACTCCTTGAAAGCTAGGTCTGTGATTTATTCTTCTAGTATTTCCAACAGTGATTAGGATAGTTGATACTTGTTCTGGACTGAATTGTGTCCCCCACAAAAGTCTCATGTTGAATCCATAACCCCCAGTACCTCAGAGTATGACTGTATTTGGAGATAGGCCCCAAAAAGAGGTAATAAAGGTAAAACTAAGTCTTATGAGTAGGCCCTAATGCAATAAGACTGGTGTCCTTGTATGTTAAGAAGAAGAGACTGGGACACCAGGGATGCATGCACACACAGGAAAGACCAAGTGAGGACACAGTAAAAATGTGACTGTCGGAAAGCCAAGGGCACAGGACTCAGAAGAACCAAACCTGCCAACACCTTGACCTTGGACTTCTAGCCTCCAGAACAGTGAAAAAGTTAAGTTTCTGTTGTTTAAGCCACATAATATGTGGCATTTTGTTATGGGAGCCCTAGTTAACTAACACAATACTCAGCATTTATTTGCTGAATTGGTTCGAATTTATAATTTATTATTTCTTTCTCCTTCTCAGACCAGATTTTTATAATAAGATAGATTCACAAAGATAGGTGACTTGAAATCATTCATTTCCCCCTTGTTCTTCTTATTTCTAACTTAGTGCTTTATAAAATCACTACTGTTTCTAACATCCAGCCCCACAGTGATACTAAGTTTATTTCTTCAAGTAATGATTTCTTCAGGTAACCATGCATCAGGCTGGAAATCAAGAAAATATCGAAAAGACAAAACTTCCAAGTAAAAGAGAAGTAGTGGTCTTTCCTTTTTAGTACCTTGTGTATGTGTCAGAGGGGGACTGTGTAATATTTTCAGGTTATAATATTTTTGGAATCCTCTCTAAGTTGAACTTAAACTGAACTTAAACTGTTTAACTCCTAAACAGAAAAGGGCTTCACGTAGGCAATTTCCAGCTACATGATCTTCCTCATCCTAATTTATTTCTTCTACCCTGCAAAGCTAAAGACAAACAGCTTGAGAGGGGTGGGTCCTAGAAATCCTTATGTTGCCACCTTATCTTGCTTGAGCCAAGGTCACAAGTATTCAGTAACTGCATAATTGAGAACATTATCTGTGGCCAATGGCTTTAAAGACATTTGGAAGTATCAACATGTGTTTTATTAGGCAGAAAAAAGAACCACACAGATAAAATGAAAGGGCCATGTTAGTAAATAATCAAATCCTATTTATTCTAGCATAAGAAATGAGATGAGAGTAACCCAGTGGGTCAGAGTTAACAGGCTTTCAGAATCAGACTGACCTGGGCTTAAGTTTTAGCTCTGCTATTTACTAGTCCTATCATCTTGGGCAAGGACCTTAAGCCCTCTGGGCTTCTTATCATCTATAAAATAGGAATAAAAATAATCAACCTCCAAGGACTATTGTGGGAAAAAAATTTAAGCACTCTTTGTATGTCTAGCTGCTATTAAGAATTCAAATAACATTTATTAATTAATTTAGAAATGCTGAACACTCTCTTTGCCTACTGAAATTATGTCTTCAGAGTAAATTACTTTTAGAAATGATTATATAAATATCCACATAAGAGTTATGAAGAAATTGGAGACAGCAGTTGAACATATGGCATGCACAAAAAAGATACATTTAGGAATTTGCCAAATATTAGAAAGGAGCATAGTATTACAATGGTACTTTGAGGAATATACTACGGTGAGACAACATTTTTGTAAAAACAAACAAAACAAATAGACAAATATAAAGAAGAGTGACTTGATTTCAGTAAAACTGACGTTGATCAGGAATATGCAAAATACTGGCAGAACCTGTAGGCAGTAATGACATGCACAGTTATAATGCAAGTTTGTATGCATTCAACATGAAACAGATTTGAGTCAAAATATGTATAATTTCTGTAAAGAAGAAAAAATATCTTGCTCCTCCATTTTTACATTTTAAGAGGATTACAGAATATTATTTATAGATTCTAATTTATCGATATTCTTCCAGATATTTTAATCCAAAGGGGAAAAAGGTATAATTTTTTGTGCTCTTCCTCTCATTTTTTCTTTGACCTGGAGTTCTACCGGTTAAAAGAGGATTCTGATATTTGCCCAGATCTTTCGGGTAAACCACTTAAAATATCAGGCTCTACATGATATCTCTATGTTCTTATTCAAGGTATTAAATTATAAGAATAATTCAATATTATTTGTCTATGATGATTACTTTTGAAATTTAGGCAATTCACATGCAATGCCAGAGGTACAGAAAACAAAAAACATAAGTAAATACACACACATATATACACTGTATACATGTGATATATCTTATATATACACATGTATATTTACTTAAATAAATACAATTAAATTCTTAGAATGTTTATTGAAAAATCCATAAGCACTAAAGCAACTAGTTTCACAGAGTTTCCCCAGAGATTTGGAGCCCCTGAGAAAGGGACAATGTTTTATTCATCCTGTGACTAACACCGTGTCACTAACGTTTGTAAATGAATGAATGAATAAGTGAATTAGTAAATGACTGAATTAGAAAATCCCTAGTTTTAAGAAACATATAATCTAGAAAAGACTAAAGCTGCATAAGTATAAGGTGCTTGTTTTGTACCTGTGCTTCTCAAGCAGTCTGTGTTGAAGTGACCATTTTTTTCCATCTCTAACCAATCACAAACCATGTTTTATAGAACATAATAAAATAAATTACTAGAAAAATGAAGGAGACAATACAAAGACATACAATGAGATACAAAATTATTCGGTAAAATTGTGGAAGTCTCAATTTCTTGTTTCAAAACAGCAACCCACAAGCCACAGACCATGTTTTGAGTAGCACCATTTGTTACTATTACCAGGAACAATGTGAGGGGACAAAACCCCACTTAACATTTGAAAGAAAAGCACTTGAAAAATTCCATTAAGATTAGTTTAGAATAATCTACTAAGAAAATTTATCATTTTCTTCCTGTATTTTCCAGAATTCTATAGTTATTCATCCAACTGACAAAACCAAAAAAAAAAAAAAAAAAAAGAAACAAACAAAAAAATAGGACACCAAATGATTCTTCTTAGCAAACTCTAGTTATCCTGGCAACTCTGCAGGACTCAAAAGGAGGATCTGCAGGTACAGCTGCTTTTCTATAGAAGACTTTCATAGCACCAGGCACTCTCCATATGGTAGGTGAGAAAGGCAACTTACCTAGAGGATAAATGGTAAATGTTCTAAGTGTACTTCTTATTTCCATTTGTGTCTTTTTCTAATTAACTACTATTCTTTTGTTGTGTGGCTGGAAATAATTGATGACTACACAAGGTACTGATATCTCTACTATGTTCCCATATAATACTGTTTTTTTTATGTTACATTTTTCAAGCAATTTTCACCTATGAATATTATTTAAAAAAGCTATTATTTGCACTCAAAAGCTAATGTATATATATGTGGTGAAAATATTAAGAAATAATTATAACATTTTAAACTTAAATAAAAAAGATATTTGGCAAGTTTTTACATTAAATGCCCAAAATGTCACACCTATAGCATAAACAAAATATTCTACAAAATGCAATCACATAATTCCTCATGGTTATGTTCTAAAGTCATCATGAAAAGTATTTAAAAAATGCTTCTGAAAATATCTTCAATCAATCACACAATACTTATACATGATTTTATATGTTTTATATCATCTCTCAGTAAGTCCAACCCAACCAGTTTTTCTACCAATGTTGTATAAGAGACAAATTCTTTGGTTAAACTTGAAGTGAAAGGCTTGCGGTTTTACCAATAAATATAACTGAAGTATATGAATTCATATAAACTAAAAGCATATAAGATGCTACAATACCAGAATAAGATAAGCACAAAAAGATGTTAAGTAAGAGAATACACATTATTTAAAATAGCAATAAAGAGAAAAAAGAGCCAACTAAAATATTCAGAACGGGGCATGGCAAAGTACATTATTATAATATAATACTGCATAATTTTTAAAATCCCAACCCCTTTTGTGTGTGTCAAAAACAGAAAATCTATCTCATAACAAAATGTACTTACATTTAATATGTCTCATGCATCTTTTAGGGACAAAAAGACATAGTATCAAATAAGTATGCAAAAAACAATGAGAACTCCTCTAATTTGATGCTATATGGCAACTAAATAGCTAGAACCATTTCCTAAAGCTGTTCATAAGCCAGTGATTCCCCCGACATACACTCTCACACTCACACTCATACTCACACTCACAAGGGCATCTTCCCTCCCACACAGAGACATACTTGAAAGATCTGTACAGAGAATACTGACATATGCTTAGCTCTGAAACACCAAATAATAACTAATAGATCAAAATTCAATGCTTATATTTCCCCATCAAATGATTGGTGACTCACAAATTTTAATCAAAGATACTAAATCACTTTAACCTCAAAGACTACACAAATTATTTAATATTCTATAAATTTGAGGCATTTCTTTCAATTAATGTTATTCTGCATAGTCTTAGAAAGCTGATTTGATTGTATTCACTTCATGATGGGTTACATTTTGCAGGTGAAATTACATAGGAAAATTAATTCTCTGATTTAATAGAAAATAACATACCATTTTAACTGTGAACTTTATTTTCATTTCTTATGGAATTTATCACCACCAGCCCCTTCTGCACTGTAAGCTTCATCTTCATACATTACGTAATGTCTCATACACGCAGAATGGTGAAAAAGTGAATTTTCAAGGAATATTTATTGGATAAATGAACTGATTCATGAAATAATGTGAAGATAATATATTTCATAAATTAAACAATATACTTACAGTTTGGGAACTGGCAAATGAGTAAATGCCATAAACCAGTGATTGTTCAACCTTAAAAACTGAATTGTTATCACATTCTCCTCACTAAAACTAAGAATGAATTTTCAAGCCTTTTAATTTTACATATAAACTGTTCACAAAATAGCCCAAGAAACTGTCAAAATTTATCACCGAGATCATCTTTTAAATAAAATATTAATTCTATTTTGTTCAACCCTTAATTCACTTAAATAGAAAAGTAATTCTACATTTTCAAGTGACAAATGTAAAAATGGTTGTGGTTTATTTAACCATTAAAAGTATTTTAAGATACTCTTGTATTTGCAAATAGTTAAAAGTCTTAGCTAAAACCACATGAAGGAAGTGATTTTCAAACTTATTTAATCTTAGAACCCTTTCTATTAATGGAAGTTTATATAGAAGTTCCTAAATCAGATAAGTGTAGTAACTTTTTTTTTTTTTTTTTTTTTTTTTGAGACAGAGTCTCACTCTGTTGCCCAGGCTAGAGTGCCCTGGCGTCAGCCTAGCTCACAGCAACCTCAAACTCCTGGGTTCTAGCAATCTTACTGCCTCAGCCTCCCGAGTAGCTGGCACTACAGGCATGTGTCACCATGCCTGGCTAATTTTTTCTATATATTTTTAGTTGTCCAGCTAATTTCTTTCTTTCTTTTTTTTTTTTTTTTTTTAGTAGAGATGGGGTCTTGCTCTTGCTCAGGCTGGTCTCGAACTCCTCAGCTCAAATGATCCTCCCGCCTCAGCCTCCCAGAGTGCTAGGATTACAGGCATGAGCCACGGTGCCCGACCAAAGTAGTAACTTCTGTGTAGAATTATTTTTTTATTTGCACCTGTAAAAATTTCTTACAAAGTCAACCAATGCCTGAAATATGGTTTATTTAATAAATATTAATACAAAGTTTAGAATCTGGAGTCTATAGAGGTCATTACTGCTATCCTGTATCACTCTCAGCATCCAATATATTTATTTTGCTTAGGGCATTATATTATGAAAATTCTTATGAAAATTCGTAAGCATCTATAAATGGTAACAGTTTAACTGTTCATGATAGCCATTAAAATCTCATGATATCCTACAATAACAGTGTTATAGAAGCTTGAGTGAGTAAAAGTAGAAAACTTTACTTTGTTTCAAGCTGAATCCTAATAATATCTAATATCTTGAATTTTTATCATAAATATAAGCAGCACCCAGAAATTATAAGCATTAGGATTTTCAAACTATTCCAAATAAATGACTAAAATTAAAATCTAAAGAACTCACAGAGTAGACTGTTATCTTCCAATGCAATTGGCAGAAATAAGTAGAGTTCTTTTTATGACATTTACAAGGTGAGCAGACTGAGTCACCTTACCTCTGAGATTAAATTTCAACATTCAAAAATGAAGCAGTGGGAATAAAATTAAAATGTGTATGAATGTATTTTTTGAATTATAAAGCCTTCTACAAAAGTAAGGTAACTCTGTTAAGACAAATTATCATCTAAGTAAAGTACACATACTCTCTTAGCACTTATGTCTGTCTTCCTTCCTGCTGCAGAAATTATGTCTTCTTTTTTACATCTTTAGAGATAACTGTTACAAATGGTGGTGAGAGATCTTTAAAAATCTTGTTGAATTCA
The DNA here is from genome assembly GCF_041146395.1 of Eulemur rufifrons. NCBI lineage: Eukaryota > Metazoa > Chordata > Mammalia > Primates > Lemuridae > Eulemur > Eulemur rufifrons. The sequence continues at coordinate 72,863,449 of NC_090985.1, forward strand.
GTTGCCACCTACATGCTATGAAAGAGAGTTTAGAGAGATATTAAAAATATCTAGGAAAGTCCAAGTGCAGTAAGCCACCAGTGAGGAATGATTAATTCACGAATTAATTCAAAAAGATGTGTTGAGTGCTCCCTTTGTGTCAGACAGTGTAGGTACTAGGAAACATCATTAAGATAAACTTATTGTAATGAAGCTACAACCTAGTAGGATATGAAATGTGGAATGTTAAAAGTGCTGTGGGACTAACTTCTGTGTATAAGAGGTAGGACCTAGTAATGGGTTAAGGTGACTTTAATGTCACTTTGTAAGCTGTACGTGAGTGAGACTCAGAAGAAACTAGTCTGATTGGAATAGAAGGCTGTGGGGAGAAAACTGAGGCTGAGCAGCTTGGAGAGTTTCATATTATGCAATGCCCTTTATTTTCTATATTCATGGACTTCAAACATGCAGAAAATAAATTATTATATACAGAATTTGCTATTTAATTTTCAAATAGCTTCTGAAACTAAGTTGGTAGTCAATGACTAAGTCTACAAACAAATTTACATATCAAGTATATCATTCTGTTATTAAAATAGTGTATTGACTTTGCAGGACCATGGATAGTTCTCACCAAAAATTAGGTGCCAGACAAATATCCCTAATATAGAAGGCCAGTCTATGAAAATGTTATCCATTTCTTACCATTGCATTATTTCTTCATCTACAGGACCAAATAACAAATGAGTAGACTAGAAAAGCTAATTCAGTAAAAGTGGCTGTCCTGCTCCTAAGGAACAATAAGTATCAAGATAAATTTAATATTTCTTAGTCAACCAGACATATTTTTGGACCACTTTTTGACAAAAAAATGAACTTCAATGGATTTCAATTGAGGTTCTTAATAAAAAGTGAAAGCTAAAATTGAAACAATCAGAGAATATTTTAAAAATCTATCTTGGCTAATCTCTGAGAAAGAACAAGATGCCAAAAAGAGTTTAGAAACACGACATGGCCCTGAGGCTTCTCTGAACCCTCTAGATCTGCACTGTCCTATGTGATACCCACTAGCACATGAACACTTGAAACAGGCTATTTCTGTGCTATAAGTATATTATAGTAAATAGATTTTAAAGAAGTAGTACAGAATAAGCATATTTTAAAGTAATTTTATATTGATTACATACTGAAATATTTTTTGATATACTGGGTTATATAAAATATATTATGATAATTAATTTCATTTGTTTCCTTTATTCAATGTGTCTTCCAGAAAATTTAAAATTACCATGTGGCCCACTTTCATGACTTGCATAATATTTCTATTTGACAGTGCTGATCTAAAGAGTATGTTGCCATGGCTATTGCTGACCTCTGCCCCTCTATTGCTCCATTTCCCTCTCCCCTCTTCCAAGCTTCCCTTGTCCTTTTTTTTTTTCCCCCTTGAGTTGTACCAATGTCAGGGTGGAGGACTAGAATAGGGAAGATCTAGCAATTCTGAAATAAAAAGATTACGAATGGAATGGAATGGGTTCAGAAATAAAAGAGAAAATATTTTTATACTATTGGTACACTAATCTAAATTATTTATAAAACTCTATTGTTAGCCATTTTTAAAAAATCTAAATGCACAGATATTTCTGAATGCATTTTATATTTTTATAGCACTTCAGAGTTTCTAATAAGATATTTTTATTTGAAATTTTCAAGTAATCTCAACATATTCCAGAACAAAATTAATTGTCTCAAACAAGAGACTATTTATCAAAGCATTTAAATGGGTATACAACTCATACTAATTGTATCTCTTTACTCTGACATTCTCTTATTTTCCTCAAAATTTTACAAGTTCTTTTCATCTCTGAATTTTCTTTCCAGATTGCTCGCACTAAATTTTTTTGTTGCTTTTATTCCTCTTGCTTGGTCTCCTTTACTTTTCCTTCTACATAGACATCTACTCTGTCTGATTTCATTTATTTTTGACTTTGGAAAACAACGTAAAGAAAGTGCTATCAAATCTCCCAAGCTGAGGAATTTACCAAGTCACTGAAGAGGAGAGACAGGCACTGCATTTCAAATTGTTCAAATGCCTTAATAATGTAAAGAACTATAATGTAAAGAACTATAAATAATCACTTACACTTTTCTTAATTCTCATAACTTTATGCATTTTCACTTTTCACATGCACCATTTCCTTCCCCAAGTAGATTGTCAGTTCATGAGGGTAGGTTCAGTGGCTTTTGTTTTATGTTTAAACTTTGCTTTATTCTCCTAACATTGATGTAGCTATAATAGATTTCCAACAAATATTGGCTGAATAAACAAACAAGCATTCAAAATCACACCCATTATCCCCACAGAGGAAAAGTTATGGAAGACTATGAGACGAGGGACTAGAATCAGAACCTACTGCAGTGCAGTTCTAAGTTAGCAATCTTCCATAGAGAGAGAGCTACTGTGAAGGCTTTAATTATGTGAGTGTATTTACGATATTGGACAAATGTCACTGAACTATTGATGTAAAAATCAAAGTATTTCTTTTTTTTCCATGTTTTAAACAAGGAAAAATGGTCCACATTCAAGTTGTGGAGCCAAAAAGTCCTGGGTTCACATCTTTACTCAGCCATTTAATAGCAATGATACATTTAACGAGTCAGCTGTCCAATCCTTAATTTTCTCCTAGATGTTGTAACCTAGCATAATAATATATTCTTATGGTGTGTTACAAAGATGAGGCACAATCTGACCAAGCACTGGTCAGTCAGTCTGGTCCAGAAGGGCTGATCCATAAGTGGAATGAGATCGCAGGATCGGCAGCAACAGAACTCACAGCAGCCAGATCTACTGTCAATCTGCCTGCCACCTGGACTTCTGATTTAAAAAAATAAAATAAAAAGTTTTTTTTTTTATTTCATCTTATTGTTATGGGGGATGCAGAATTGCAGGTTACATACGTTGCCCGTGTACCACCTTTCCCCTCAAGTCAGAGGTCCAGGCGTGTCTGTTCCCCAGTTAGTGCGCGTTGCACCCATTGTGTAGGTATATGTCCCTCCCTTCCCCAGCCCCTCCTTCCCGAGTCAGCACCTTCAAGCATTATCATTCCCCAAACCGTGCGCATTGCACTCATCATGTAGGCATACACCCATCCCCTCCCCCACCCCCACCTCAGTCTGATATCCGATTGGTGTTGTTCCCAGATGTGTATTTAGGTGATGATCAGGGAAACCAATTTTCTGGTGAGTACATGTGATGCTTGTTTTTCCATTCTTGGGATACTTCACTTAATATAATGGGTTCCAACTCTCTCCAGGAGAACCATAGAGATATCGTATCCTCATTATTTCTTATAGCTGAGTAATATTCCATGGTATACATATACCATAACTTACTAATCCAATCATGTATTGATGGGCATTTGGGTTGTTTCCACATCTTTGCTATTGTGAATTGTGCTGCTATAAACATTCGGGTACATGTGTCTTTGTTACAGAATGACCTTTTTTTTTTTAACTGAAGTATAAAATGTATTAACAAATACTCTATAGCCGCGGTCCCCAACCTCCGCCTCACGGAGTGGTAGTGGTACATGGCCTATTAGGAACCTGGCCGCACAGCAGGAAGCTAGTGAGCAAAACTTCATCCATATATATAGTGGCTCCCCATTGCTTGCATTACTGTCTGAGCTAGGCCTCCTGTCAGATCAGCAAGGGCATAAGATTCTCAAAGGAGTGCGAACCATGGCCGGGCGCGGTGGCTCACGCCTGTAATCCTAGCACTCTGGGAGGCCGAGGCGGGTGGATCGCTCGAGGTCAGGAGTTCGAGACCAGCCTGAGCAAGAGTGAGACCCCCGTCTCTACTAAAAATAGAAAGAAATTATATGGACAACTAAAATATATATATACAAAAAATTAGCCGGGCATGGTGGCGCATGCCTGTAGTCCCAGCTACTCGGGAGGCTGAGGCAGTAGGATCGCTTAAGCCCAGGAGTTTGAGGTTGCTGTGAGCTAGACTGACGCCACGGCACTCCAGCCTGGGCAACAGAGTGAGACTCTGTCTCAAAAAAAAAAAAAAAAAAAAAAAAAAAGGAGTGCGAACCCTACCTTAAACTGTGCATGGGAGGGATCTGGGGTGTGTGCTTCTTATGAAAATCTAATGCCTGATAATCTGAGATGGACCAGAGGTGGTGATGCTGCGCTGGGGAGCAGCTGCAAATACAGATTATCATTACCAGAGAAATTTGGCTGCACAATAAATGTAATGCACTTGAATCATCCCCAAACCATCCCCCCTGCCCCTGTCTGTGGAAAAATTGTCTTCCATGAAACCAGCCCCTGGTGTCAAAAAGGTTGGGGACTGCTGCTCTATAGCTGTCTTCTTAGTCTGAATCATTTACTGTTACATTTGGACAGTATTTATTTGAAGTATCCTGTATTGGCTCCGATCTGTAAATTCCTTACAAAGGGTTGCATTACTGCATCCACTGCAAAATTTATTTCTGCACTACCTGAAAATTCTCCTCAAATTCAAGAAAGATAAATACACATATTATATACCTATAGCTCATTTCATAATAGTCCAAACAAAGGATTAAAGTCCAGAAGTCACAAATTTAAATTAAAAAAAATCCTTTTTGGTATTAATTAATTCTAAACCTCCAGAAATGTCACTGACACTTTTAGAGTGTATATTGTTTTCCTTTCTAGGTTTTCCTCTGTCATCCAATTACGGATTTTTAAAATCTCTTTTTCTAAGTTACACCTTTAACACTCAGACTCGCTTCACAATACTTTAACTTCTCAACATCAGCAGCATCTTCCTTACTTAGCCGCATACCTTACCGTACTCTCAAACTGATTCATCATGTGAGTATGCTCCACTTTCAAAGTCTGGAAACATAACATTCTTTTCTGACCAAAACTATCCATCTTTGCACCTTTCTCATTCTGTTAAAAATTGTGAGCCTGCTATTTTGTTTTCATCCTGACCTTAAGGCTCTCAAATCTTACCAGTTCATATTCTATTCATCTCGTGGAGTTGCTCTTGCTCCCCATCCCAGCCCAGATTTATTTATGTCTTTTCATTCAACATATTCACTACTTCTAGAAAGCTCACCTCTTTGTTTCACAACATGCATGCCTTATTAATCTCCTAACCAAGTAAACCTCAGTTCTTTCCTTGACTCATTCAGATTACAAGCTAAGAGTTGCTGGAGAAACTGATGCAATTGTGTTGACTAAAGTGACAACAAACGTTAATTTTGCCAAGTTCCTCATTACGACTCTAGAATCTTTTAATATACCTCACGCTTATTCCCTGCTACATTCCCAAAGCTCCAATCCTCATACTAGTATGTCTCCACCTATGACTTCACTTATACTTATTTGAGAAGGCTAAAGTCATCCTTAGATGGCAAACTCTTTGTAGTTAGGGTTTTTATCAGTTTTATTTATCACTGAATCCTCATCTTCCAGCACAGTACTGATAGAGAAAATGCTCAAAAAATATGTTAAGTAAATAATGAATATTTAATTAACTAATCAACTGATTCAATTTACTTCATCTTCTAAGACATGACCAGCCTCTTCTTGTGTTACCACCGATCACATCAACTTTTTCACAACATTTTGGAACTTACTCTTGAAAATTATCTTCCCTGCCATTATACTTCCAACTGTCCTTGCTAGGCGAATCTATCCTGAAAAACCTAAAACACACATTCAGATTCTTCTTATTCTAGCTTTAAAAATCTATCTTTCCTTTGATAATATACTCCCTTGAGTAGTAGTCTGTTCCCACAATTTAACATTAAACTTTATTTACTTCCTGTCTCCATATATTAAGACCCTCCATGACGTTAAACATGGGCAATCAGAGTTCTGCTTCTATTTAACCCTAATATACATATTTTTTCTCCATGACAACTCATAAATTTTTCAACTTTCTTTACTAGAAAAATTCAAATACACAGAATATTTGAAAGGATAATACAATGAAGCCAGCATAAGCAATCTCTGGATTTAAAATTGGTTGGCAAATGATGATTTGTTCTATACACACACACAGACACACACTCAATGACTCATAAGAAATTAAGTTGCAGACAGCATAGCATTTATCCATAAATAATTCAGCATTTATCTCCTAATACTGTTAATTTTCTAGCCCATATGCAAATGTTCCCAATTCTTCCAAAACTTGATCTTTATAGCCTGCTTTTTTAAAAAGTAGAGTAAGTCCAAGAGTAGTGGCTCACATCTGTAATCCCAGCATTTTGGTAGGCCGAGGCAGAAGGATCACTTGAGGCCAAGAGTTCAAGACCTGGAAAACAGAGTGAGACCCTGCTTCTACAAAAAATAAATAAAAAAAAAAAAATAGCAAGGTAGCATGAGCCTGTAGTCCCAGTTACTCAGGAGGCTGAGATAGGAGGATGGCTTGAGCCCAGGAGTTTGAGGCTGCAGTGAGCTATGATAACACCACTGCACTGTAACCCAGACAACAGAGTGAGATTCTGCCTCAAAAAATAAAATCAAGATTCAAACACTGCATTTGGTTATCTTTAGTCTCTTTTATTCTATAAAAGTTCCCTCCACAGTTGCACTGACTTTTGAAGAGACTAGGCCATAGGTATGATATTTTCAATGCAGAATATCTCACTTTATGAATTTGCCTGATTATTTTCTTATGGTTTAGCTTAATTTGTTGTTTGCCTGCATTTTTCCACAAACTGGAAGTTAAGTATAACCAGGTTTTATTAGTAGATTCAGGTTAAACATTCTAGCAACAATATTTCGCAAATGGTGCTATAGACCTAATATGGCATCACATCAGGAGGCTCATGGTGTCAGGTTGTCTATCAGTGATGCTGGGTTTGATCATTCAGTTACTTAATCAGATGACTGCCACAAACAATGCAGAAGGAATGTTTGAGTGCCATGAGAATATGTTATCCCCCAAAATACTTCTAAATGATGGCTTTTATTGCTGATTGATCATCCTTGCCTGAATCACATATTTCATTGGGAGTTACAAACAGTAATTTTCTAATTCTAGGATTTATTACATTTAACTCACATTATTTTGTAAAGAGCTGTCCTTCAACTAACAAAGGCAGGCTAACCATTTAATGCTTTCAATTTAATTACCATCAATTTTTTTAAAAAAAATTATTTAGAGTATCACTATGGACTCGTGGATTTTACTTTATTCAATGTTTTACAATCTGTTACAGTCACTCTTGATGTTCAAATTGCTTCAAATTGGGCAACTGGAAGACCCTTCAAGCTGTTTTCTGCTTACGTTGATACAACTTTGTCTTTGAGCATTCCTTTACTTTCTGGCACAATGAGATACCCCAGGCTCATCTCATATTTTTTCCACCCATACCTAAAATCAACCAATTGCCTGGAGCTCTGGTCCTCTTTAGTGGGGGATGATATTTAGAAGCCTGGATTTGTGTACTAGTTGTGCTCATTGGTTCTGGAGAGATATTGCTTTGAAGTCTTTGCAGTAGACAGAGATAGTGAATATATTCATTTTTAAAGGCTTTACAGTGTATGTTAATAACTGATATGTTAGCCCTCTCTTTGCTTTTCTTTCTCAGAATATTCCTTGCTATTCTTGTTTTTTTACACTTCTATATGTAATTTAAAATCAACTTAACTAGTTCCAATAACTTCTTACTGGTCTTCCTATTGCGATCATGTTACACACACACACAAACCATATATAATAATCTTGGGGGCAACAGCCCTCTTGATGATGCTGCCACATCATATCCAGAATCATGGATCGCTTTTTCATCTACTCAAATCTGTCTCATTCATTTAATTTCTTCTTAAAATTAGATTTTTTTTATTTCAGCGTATTATAGGGGTAAAAAAATTCAGGTTATATATATTACCCATCCCCCCCATCCCCTCCCCTCCCGAGTCTGAGCTTCAAGCGTGTCCATTCAAAAAGTCCCAAAACAATACATGTTGGCGTGGATGCGTAGACACAGGAACACTCATACACTGCTGGTGGGACTGTAAACTAGTGCAACCCCTGTGGAAAGCAATGTGGAGATACCTTAAACAGATTCAAGTAGACCTACCTTTCGATCCAGCAATCCCATTATTGGGCAACTACCCAGAAGAACAAAAGTCATTCTATAAAAAAGACACCTGCACCCGAATGTTTATAGCAGCACAATTCACAATTGCAAAGATGTGGAAACAACCCAAATGCCCGTCAATTCATGAATGGATTAGCAAAATGTGGTATATGTATACCATGGAGTATTACTCAGCTATAAGAAAATTAGATTTTTAAACACAGATTCAAAGACCTTTTCCTCAGGCCTCACCTTTTCTTGAGCCTATGCAGCATTAGCTGTATAACACTTCTTTGTTTACACATAACCAGATACTTTTCTGAGCTTCAGTGGCTATCGTCCTAACTCTTTCTATTTTTGTGCCTTTTACCAGCACTTCTTACACCCACACAGAAAAATATAGGCATTTCACAGATTGCTTCCATGGGGTGACTTATTCCCACCTAGAGTTCTAACATAGATGATTTGGTCATCTCCTCCTAACCTTAAGTGTGTTTTCCAGCACTAGACATGAATTTCAAACTGCACATTGGTCATTTCTTCCTGAAGTAAACGACAGAACTTCAAATTAGTGAAATGTTAAAAACTGAACTATTCTCCCACCAACCAAATCAGAATCTCTTCTAGATATTATTTTCTCTTGTTTTGTTTTGTTGTATATGGCTAGTTCTCAAGATATCCAGATTGAAAATTTGAAGGTAGCCTTTAATACTCCCAACACACTGGCCTCCAAATCTCCTGATTTTATAGACTTATAGATTTATCACCGAATGTCTTTAAAATCCATTCCATCATGTTCATTCCCACTGTCTCCACTGTGGTTTATGCTTCCCATTCTTTAATGAAAATACTCATTTTTTCAAATTCCAAAGAAACTAGTTAATAATGGAAGACTCTCTGCATATATCTGAAGAAGCTATTAAACACAGAATCCTAAAATAATATCCTGCAGTTATAGGTGTTTTATGTTATTAACAAATAGGTAAAATGAGCTTGAAAAATTTCACATCCAAATATGTGTAAAACTTTGAGGTGGAGATGTTGGTGAGATGTTAGTAGACAGAAGAAGCACCTATATTTATAGACTTCTGTGTTATAAAAGAATTAGCTGTTTGGTTTTCCTTGTGCAAAAGTCTAATTTTCCACATCACACTGTAAAAGCTTCAAGAGTCTGGAGATTATATTTTGTACTTAGTAAGTGTTGAATGCTTTTTCTAGGGCCTCTGCAAAACCACTGTAGATAGAGAACTATCTATTTTGTCCCGGCCATAGAACATCAGTGGTAACTCACAAATTTCCATGCATTGGGCTCTCTTCAGAAAATCCACTAGTCCTGAAGAGATATGTGATAATATGGTCACTGAAAGGTCATTTCAGAACCAGTAAGAGTCTCTGAGTAAGTGGTACAATTTTCTTTTATTCCTGGCCAGAACACTAGGTAGTGAACAGCACTCACTAGTGAAAACTTGCCAAACTACAGCCATTTTAAATAATGTATCAGAATAAATATATAGCAATTGTTTTACATAAAAAAAACCAAACAAAAAAATTCCTCTCTACAAATGAAGTATCCCTGTGCAAAGGAAGAGACATGACTTCTGTTTGTCATCTGTTCTTTTACCACCTGTGGAGCTTTAAGCAAGTTAAGTATTTCTCCAAGTCTCATTGTCCTCCAACATATAAAATGATGACGATACTATCCACTCACAGAAAGAACAAATGGAAGTGTCTGTCACATCAAATTAATGTTAGTAGTTTTCTTTCTCTCTCATCTTGATTTAATGAGAAAATACCCCCACCTGTTAATGATTTCCAAAACAACTCAGAAATATGTTCTTCCTGTTATTATCTAGCATATGGCTATCAAAATGTGTATAAACATTTTCTCTAAACACATGGATTATGTATAAATGCAATTAATCTTCACTGTGAATTTAGAAAAAAATTCAACTACATTATTCTAAGGAAAAATATTAATTGATAAATTAAATGGAATTGTACCAAATATTTATACACATAAAAATATCTAGCTTTTTGTTAGTATGAGGGAACTTAGTGATGCATTCTATTGCATCTTTCAGAAACCCAGGACAGGGTTCCCAGGTTCTACTCCATACTTTTCTCTTCATTTAGATTTATGGATGGCCAAAGAAATAATGCCTGAAGTCTTGACCCCAGCTGAGGAGTCTCCAAGGACAGTCCAGAAGACATTTATCCTAAACACTAACTGAAGTTCTCCCACTGCCATCTCTGTGGCTAGGAATGGATGGAAAAATATAAATCAACACCTTTGGTTTCCAGGATTCAGTCTCAGAAAGATAGCAAGATAATGTAAAACAAACAAAAACCTTTTTAAATGTAGGCAAGAATGAGGAAAACACAAAGTCATTTTTCCACACTGTCTCATATTTAACATAAGTCTAACAAAATAAAGGAACAACCAAAAAATCTCCAGTATGTTCTCAAAAATCTAAAATCTGTAAGAACAAGCAAAACTACTAAAAGTTGGCAGTTGCTATGTTAAGTCTATGCCTTCTGTAGATCACAATCTAATAATAAAAGGAAGACTGATAACAAAATTATATTTATATAAACTTGTAAATGTATAACTAGCTAGCTATTGATACATTCAGGAATCACCTATTACTTAAATTTTATTTAATATTGTTCTCAAAATTATGGTGTAGTGAAACTGTTTTCATTGCCAATAATGTGAAAGTTTATGTTGCTACAGTCAATTATTGAAGAAAAACTTACTGAATCAAAGAATCATACTGAGTTATAAAAATGGGATCTTTAAAAGCATTTGTGCAAGTCATTGGAAGTAGCGGATAATAATAAGAGTATAAGAACAATAACTTCTGATCAGCGAGAATATTTTTTAAAAATAAGTTTTTATTTACTTTCTGGAGATCCATACACAGATTGAAGAATAAAATTCATCATTATCTCAGTTTTTCAAAGCACAAGATAGAGTTTTCTTACTGGCAGTGTGATAAAAGAAGTAAAAAAAATTGCTGTTTTTTAAAGTCACAACTAATCACCACTTAAAAATAGTACTTTTCAGTTAGGAAAATAAATTGTAATTAAAATATTTTCCTCCAATTCCTTCTTATTATGTAAACAATTATAGATATCCACTTCTTCCATAACAAAGCTTTTTCCAGGACTTGAAATGTAAAGTTTTATTTGATTTGATGCACTACTTAATTAGTTGCTGACAGTGTCAGTAAATAGTAAACAAAGCCTGATCACACTCTTACTAGGGTGGAAAGCTTTCAAAAATGCAACAGGCATACACTTCTTACTGGCATTTCCATATATTTATCACCGGCTTCTTAAAAAAAATTTTATTTAAGAAATAGTTATCCAAATAATATTAATACATGTTTAACTAGGAAAACAAATTTTCAGGATATAAAATAATTTTTGTTTCACTATTTTTATATTCTGGAATTATCATTGTTCGTATAAATATAATAGATTTTTTCAACCACGAGCCTTTCATAGGAATTAGAGAAAATAAACTAGCTATCATTTTTAAAAGGTAATACATTTGTTATAGTTAAGAATATGAAAAAGTGCTTTTATAAATGTATGTTTGGAACTTTTCTCCCTTCTATATGACACCATCACAGTACGGCTACTTGATCGGGTTGCTACTTGATTGCTTATGACCATGAAAGGATAAGTTTTTTAAAAATTGTGTTTATCTTTAATGATGAAAATTTATTCATTTAATTATTTTTGAACAGACCATAAACTCAAGACAAAATTTCAACTAGGATTTTCTTTCTTTATATCAAGATTGTGACAGAAACTGCAAAATTCATTCAGTAATCCGGGATTTTTAACAATACTTATATTTTACCATCCCTTAGAAAAGTTCTAGGAAATTTAACAGATTAAGTTTGTGATGATTTCTTTGTCATCTTTTTTAGACAGTAAAATATTTGAGGTCAATTAATGGTCTAATAGCCAATTTATGTGTCTTCTTTCCCTCACTCCCTCACCTTCACCTCAGAAAACCTATCTCCCTACAAAATAGAAACTTTTTTTTCTCTCTTTCTTTGAGTAGTAAGCAGTTGAAAAAGTAGGCAGGATGAAGTTGCTGGAAATCACACTGTGTTGCTTTGTCAATGAAGAGCAGTATGTTTTTCCATAAGAAACCAGTAGGCGGTGCTAACTCTAGGATACAATCTTCAACAATTTGAAACCAAGAAATTCATATAACAGGTGGCCAGTTTAGAGTTGTAGAATTCCCAGTATGATTCATGGAGAAGGACATTTGAAAAATTTGAATATATGTATATAATATAATGAAAAATGAATATTAAATAAATGAAAACATAAGCTGACTAAAGGTTCTTAGCCTGATCTTTATTTACAGAATTTAAAGCACAACCTCTCTGGTCTCCACATTAAAATCTTATGAGTATCTTTTTTGGTCCCATTCTGGCTTCAATCTAGTTTGGAAATACCATACAGTACAGCTAGTGCTTTGCCCATCTTAAGACACAAACTGTCCCGACCTTAGGGGAGCAAATGGTTCTCTTAATGAAAATTCAGGTTTAATCACTCAAGTTATTTCTTCCTTGTTTTCTCTCTCTCTTGTAAAGGAACTAAATGACTTACAATGCATATAGCCTACAAAAATAGATTATACACTGTCTTGTATTTTTAAAAAAATAAACATTTCTACGTATATACATTATGATTAAAAAACCACAGAATGTTGTAAATAGCTTTTTAAAAATGTTTTATGTTAGCTGTTTAAACTATATGAAAGACTACATTTTAGCAATCAGCTCAATACACAAAATAAGAAAATCCAAATTTAAGGCTTAGTGACATAATATTGGCTTCAAATCTTAGAACTATGCACTTCAAGATATCAAGTTTGGTGTCCACAGATAGTGACACAAACTGTCTCCCTAATATAAATGCAACAGAACTTCATTCACAGAGAAAAGCTACCCTGAATACAAAAATATCTCACATGCAGTGCAATGTCCAACGACCTTTAGATACATGAGTGCATTGTTAATAAAACATACAGAAAGCTTTCTAGATATTCCAATAAATTTTACTCTTCTACAGATAAATGCCCATTTTCACTCCTTAATCTTTCACCAAAAAAGGTAAATAATAAAGCATAAAACTTTTCATTCCACAAACTGAAGTTACAGACTCGGTGAAATATTTGCTTGAAAAAAGCCAGCATATACTACTAATTCCTTCGTTATGGGCCCCTATGTATGTTGGAGATTGGGTTATTCCTGTGGTAACCTAGAAGAAGCCTTAACCTGAGAGGTAAAAAGTTATTTCATTTGTTTTATGTTTATTTAACAGAATTCAAAATATATGTGCATGATAAATTTAAGGATAAACTTTTTATTTAAGGAAAAAAGTAAGAAAATCATAGCTTCGAAATCAAATAATTTCAACAACAGTTACCCTCCAGATCTGAAGATTTAAAGTATGACTTTATGAAATTTATTTAGGCAGCAAATTTTCCAGCCGATTCTGTTCCTGTATTAAATACAGAACAGGCTTTTTATTGCCAACTGGTACATCTCTGAAAGTAGTGCTAGATTATGCTGAAAACATGTAACAGGACAATTATAAAATATCATGGAATACATTCAACACTGAGTACTTCACTGCTACCAACACATGAAATCATCACCACCCTCACCAACCCCTCACTCCTGCCCTGTACCCAGTTCTCAGGGGAAAACCTTTGAACTAGTATCAGGTGGTTAAAAAGAGGGAAAACACTGTCGCTTTAAAACTTAAGTAAAAGGCTATTTTGAACCTTAGGTGTATAGTCTCATTAAGGCAAAGTAACAGTTTCGTCCTCAACATTAAACCCAAGTGACCATCATACAAGTAACTATTTCCCCACCCCCTGGAAGACGACACCAGCAAGCCCTTAAAACCAATGCAACACAACAGTGAAGGAAAAGATCCTAAGACAGCACCACTAAGAAAGCAAAGCCCTTCCAAAAAGCAAAACAGGCTGGGAAAGACCTACTGCGTTGTTTACTCATTGTGAAGAGGAGGAGCAGGAGTTGAGCGTGCGGGGGCTGGTGCCATCTTCAAGGCTCTGGAAATGTCTCGAGCTCTGGCCCGCGTGGCCTGGAGCCGACCCCGCTGGAAGACGCTGTCCCTGCCGCTTCTACCCTCATTTCCCCAGTGCTCTGAGGGGCCGCCCCAGCCGGCCCGACGGCCAGCGCCACATACATGGCCCACGCCTCTCTTGCTTTGCAAGTGGCCCTCGGAGAACTTACAGGGCCCGCGGGCCGCCGGGTCCCTGGCCGGCGCCGCCCGCGACGCAGACGCCGCCCGCTGCTTAGACGATCTGGGCGCAGCAGACCCGGAGTGGGGCGGGGGGTGGGGGGGGCAGTATTTTGCGCACGTCCAAAAACGACCCTGAGGCAGGGAACGGACTTCGGTCTTCCCTGGCTCCCCGCGCGCCTTTCCCCACCGCGGGCTCGGACACTGCCCAGAGACGCGCGCGCGCAAACACACACACACTCACACATTTCTTTGCCAGGACCAGTGTTGCCATTGCACACCCGGGAAACGCCTCCAAGGGGACCAAGTACCTGCTCTCTTCGAGCTGCTCAGCTGTTCACTTCATCCTCCGTTGACAAGGAAACCAAACCGCACTTCATTTTTTTTTTTCCAGAAAAACCTTCCACTGCCATCATTTGAAAATTGATTTACGGGGAGGGGAGGGAGAGGAAGAAGGGATAATATAGATATAGATATCAGGATATCTATTATAAAATTATCTCGGTTTTTTTTTAAAAAAAGTCAAATGTGCAAAAGTCATAGTTAATTTAAAGGAGGAAAAAAGTATTTTGCTTAAAAATGATCCCAGTAACCAGCTGCAAGAAAAGTTTCATGTTATCAATAGGTATCAAAAACAGGAGAGAAAAAAACGAATTTGTTCTCACCGGCTTCCAAAAAGGGCACAAAAAAATATAAAATTAATGTCTTTGCTCAGTGGTTTGCACCAGTATTGCAAGACCACAAACTTGTAAACACTGCCGTAAAATCCCACCTATACAAAAATGTCATCCGAAAAAAAAGAGTATGCAAAAAGAAGAGTTAGAAACATGCTTTTTTATTTTTACAAAGGAAAAAAATAGGCACCATACTTCATATCGCTTTTTCCATAAAACCAGTTGCATATTTTGCTGGACTTGGGAGACGCTCCCACCGAGCACGGTCGCCGCGGACTCCCAGACACAGCGCCTTGTCTACAGAACGATCGCATGCTAGAAAAACTTGGATTCAGGAAAAGGCTCAAAACCATGCTCCTCCAGCTTTCCCAAATATAAACAATAATCAAAGAAGTGGAAAAAAAGAAGAAGAAAAAAAACAAAAACAAAAAAAAAGGACAAAAAAAAAGAATAGGACAAGAATGCCACTGAGAAGGTACTCACCGAGCGGGAGTAAAATGTTGGAATAAAAATGAGATTTAGTATAAAATACAGTATGGCGGTGGAAGAAGGAATGAAGCGCGTTTTTTTCTCTCAGTCTCTGCCTCAGGCACTGACACGTGACTCGGCGCCAGGCTGACTTGCAGGCAGCCGGGAAGGACCGAGGCTGCGAGGGGGGAAGCCCGCGGAGCTCAACTCTGGCCGACGAGGCGGCGGCAGCGGCGGCGGCGGCGACTGGGAGCCCGGCGCCTGCGAGCGGCGGCACCAGTGGTGGCAGCAGCGGCAGCGGCAGCTCACCGCGAGGCTGCCTCCGCTGTGAGCCCAGACGAGCAGGTGCCCCTCACGCTGAGGCTGAGCACACGCACACGCACACGCAAGACAGGCAGGGCGCCGGCGAGAGGGGGCGCCGAGCGGGGTTGGGCCCGAGGCGCGCAGCTGCCGCTGCCTCTGCCACTGCTGCCGCGATCACTGCTGCTGTTTCTGCTGCTGCAACCGCCGTCGCCGCCTCCGATTGGGAGTGTGTGTTCTGGGGGCAGCTCAGGGGGTGATGACCAAACGCCTGATAGGAGGTGCACAACTTGCTGCTCACCTCAAAGTTGTTACTTCCCACTTCCTGATGCATTCATCTATTTTTCATCTCAAGGTAGTGAGTTACCTGGGGAGAGATCCCGTCGTCTTCTCTCTCTCGAAGTTTCACTATTCAAGCCCTGTTTAACTCATTTTTTTTTTTTTAATTTTCTGATTTCCCACTTCCCATGCCTCTTAAGCTGCCTTTGCCTCTACTGTTCCCTCCCCCTATATCTACGCTTGTCCCTCGCGGTTCTCTGGGCACCTGGCTCAGCGCGATGCTGGGGGCGTTGTCAACGGCAAAGCCACCGTCAATCTTTACTGCCATTTGAACACACGGCATCTCTTTCGCCGTCTTCAAGGAAGGGAGGTTTGCAGTTTGGAAGACAAAACAAAATCTCTTATTTAGGGAACCCCGTCCCGGGTTTCTTTTTGCGGGTTGCAGAGCGGTGGGTGGGGGCGTGGGTGTCTTTAATTTATTCATTCGTGGACCAGGCATTGTTTGTTTTGTCTGCGTGTGCGCGCGTGCTTCCAAGCTCGTCTGGAAGGCTCCATACTACATGGCAGAGACTCCTGCCTGACTCTTGCTCAAGTTGTTGACTGAGGCTGGAAGTCAAAGGACAGGTGCAAGGGAAACAAGTGAGTCCATTGTGTGAGTGCTCGCCGGGAGGGAGCAAGCACTTGGCGGTCGAGAGGGGGAGACGTGCGCCAGCAGAGAGGCGGCAGCGCACCCCGTGGGAGCCCAGGTGGCTGAGCCGTGGATTCTGGGGAAGGTGAGGGGGAGAGAGGGATTTCTCCACCCAGCATCTGTTTTAGGATGCCTATCGCCTGAACAAAGATGCCATCAGCCAATCGCTGGATGCGTTGGGATTCTCCTATTGCTGCCTGTTGAGGAATCAGCTTTCTGGGCCCTGGAACGCATATTTTTCTTCATTTTTGTACAATACTCACATCAGGACCATTTCCCTGTGCTGCTTTGAATCTGGGTTGTGTGTAATTAATCGACATCTCTATGTTTGAGAATGAACAATTAACACAGTTCTGCAGTTCACAGATTCCTGCCCTGATCTTTATCTCAATGTTTCCAATGTTGACGTTTAAGATAAAATGCGTCCATCAGAGATGATCTAACCTGGACACTTCTGAAAATTAAGTACACATCCGTTACAGAGAGCTGCAATAGCAAATATGTTTCTCAAACATTCTGGTTACAATTCATTGGCCAAATAAAGTTTTAATCCGCAATTTAAATAAAGAGATTTCAATAACCATTAAAATATTATTAAATATTTATTTTGGTGAGTTGCCAACTGTACACCACTTATTATACATACTTTCCAGTGAGGACTCTTGATTAGAGATACTGACTGAGAGAGATGAATACATCAAAGTGGATTTGGTAATTTTGGAAGTCTTGAATTCTATTCAGAAATCACACGATTTTAAGCTGACTAATACAAATCAAATACTGTGCTTTCATCGTAAAATACGTTGGACTTCATTTTTCATCAATAAGATCTTTTAAAAAGTGATCTTTTTCTTCCTTGACTCCTGAATTAATTTTATCTAGCACTGAAACCTAAGTTTGCTAAATTCTCCAATTTTCCTTTCCATGTCAAAATACATTTCATTCCAAACATTTAGGAAGAAAATGCTATTTTAATGCATATCTTTTTTATTACTTATATCACAGTGGGATTCAAATGTAAAAATCTTCATTTTAAAAACGAGTTTTGAACCTTTCAACCGGGCTGGACAATGTCTGGGTTTTAAAGAGTTATTCAAGAAGAACTTTGAAAAACAAGCTGTTTAGAATTACACTGCAGTAATGGCTGTCAGCCAATCACAGTGATTGTCAGGCTTTTATTATTCAATAAAATGACTCCCCTTTATGTTAAATGCAATTCTGCTGAAGAAAAGCAAGACATCAATATCCTCCCTGCACTTTTCCCATTTACTTACATAATTACAGTACAGTACTCAAAATATTCTGCTACCATTTGTTTCCAGTGTGCCATTCTCATCTTTTTAGGTTGCATCACCACATTATGAACAATAGTAAACAAAGTCAAGTTGAGGGTACTGGTACTTAGAAAGCATAGCCACTCATTTAATTCTTGTAACAGCTCTATGACATTGATATTGTACTCATTTTAAAGGTAAGGAAAATAAAGTCAGAAATTTTAGGTAATTTGCATAAGATTCCAGTTTTAGTACATAGAAGAGACAGGATTGGACCAAAACTATATTTGGTTTTACAGCTAGAATAAAACATTTTTAATAACTACATGAAAGCTACCAATTAGCAAAGGCATGCTTTTCTCAAATTCAGCAGATCTAAAATAAATCTGTGGAAATTAATTCAGCTAAATTATTACCACAAATAACAATTGTAGTACACATATTTATATTCATTTTTTTGATTCCATAAAACAAGTGGAGAAGAAAATAAATGTTCAAAATGCAGAAGTGCCTTGCTTTATCTCTCGGTTCTTGCAAAAAAAAAAAAAAAAAGGAAAAGAGAAGAAAAAAATGGAAACAAAATACAGAGGTGAAGGGGTTAAATTTTTGTCAGCAAAAAATTTGTACAAAAGATGTGGTCATGTCATCCTGGTCCCAGCCTCTGGAGTTAATTATAGAAACTTTTGAAAACAAAGTTTCAATTTTAAACTGCTTCCTTTTATATCCATTCTGAAGTAAGCCATGAAAGATTTGTAATTGAAAAGTATACTATATTTAAGAAAAGATAAATAAATGATGATGACTGAGGAAAAAAATCTATTTTGGAATCCATGTTACAAAAATATCAATGTTTTTCGTTAGAAAATATTGAAGTTATATGAATTATAACTACACATATTTTGCATATTAATTCATACCTAGTTAGAAATTGTGTTATAATTCCATGGTTTAAATCCACATTTTTACATCCAGTACACTTTAATTATTTTCTTTCATTTTGCTTGATGATTTTTTTCACAATTCAGTGATTTTTATTTTTGATTAATTTAAATTTTTTTCTTAATTATGTGTCCTATCCCTACCTATGAATACATTCTCTTAATCTTCGCTTTCAAATTTTGATGGTTTCTTGTATTTTTTCCAATATTTTTATTTGGAGGGAATTTTAAATACCAAAACACATCAAATAATGTGTACAAATTATCAAAAAAAGGTCAAATAATATGAAAATAAATATTACGAGTATAATATGGCATGAGTCACATAAGGCAGAAAGCACTATCAAAATTCTGCGTAATTTAATTTTTAATATTTCCTACTTCACTCTTCACATAACATTTTATGGAATCCAAAAAATTCAGATACATAGAACAAAATATGTAGTATATCAAAATTTAGTATGATTTGTGTACACTCATATTTCTTTCTATATCATATTAATAAAATGTATCTATTGTTGAGAAAGTAAATTTAGAACAAATTAATACATCTACTAATATTATTACTTGAATGTTTACTTTGAATTAAATAGATTGAGTGCAGTTCAATGATAAAGTAACCTGCGAAAGCAACTTGAGTGTGTACACAAGAAAGAATTGATGAGTTTCCTGATAAATATACTTGAGACACGGAAAGGAAAAAAAGCTTGACATGTTCAGGGTTCTGCACCATTTGTAATTATTCTTTGATTGCTGATCTGAAAATCATCCATCCTAAAGAGAATATAAAATATGTCAGTTTATATATTTAGAAGATGTGAATTTATTCACGATACTTCTTTAGAGTTTTAGAGTTAAAAATGAAAATGTGGCAATCCTGGAGTCAGAAACAGGCATATGAAAAGGTTCTAATGGTTAAAAATGCTAAGTTAAAAATACTCTAGGATGTATAAATATAAGCACACAAGAAGCTTGAAGAGAACAAAAAGAAAGGAGATTTATGCAAAACAAAACAAAATGCAATTGAGAAACAACATAAAGGAAAAATATCTGTCAGTGACTATTTATTGTGTTTTGGATGCTTGACATATGTAATGTCATAAAATCCTCATAGTCAGAAAATGAATTTCTGAAAGACTCCACCCAAAGCCATCAGACTGATAAATGGGTCTGGGACATGAAGAGGAGGGTCAGGGAGGAGGGGATGAACTGAAGAAAGGAAGACAGGAAGGACACAAAGGAGGGAGAAAGTGAAAGTATAAGACCAAGAGCATCAGGGGCCTGGAAAATCTCCAAAACAATACTTGAGAAATGTATGACAAGTGCAAACACTGGACAGATTTGGGTCATACAGATGAGTCCTAAAAGACATGTGACAAAAGCACATTAGAAAAATATTGCAGACTTTATAATGTGTTTCTTTAGTGTTGCCTGAAAACTCCAGAAAACAATCTTGCTGAGGTTAGCAAAACTCTAAACAAGAGGAAGCAATATTTTTAAAAAGAGAAAGGAAAACCAGAAATAGCTATCTTCATTTATGTCTAAAAATCAAGAGATTTGTTTATTTGAATGACCAGACATTTCACTGTAAAATTAATTTTGTTTAAGGGGAAAAATCTTGAAGATACAGAAGAGGAAACTAATATTTACTGTCCATCCACAAGATTTTAAACTCGGAGGTATGAAGTTGCTCCTTTATATACCATATGATGCATTCATCACTTGGTATTTCAAGGAATTGGTTGCAGGACCCCCTTCCCCCATATCAACATCCATGGATGCTCAAGTCTCTTATGTCAAATGGCATGATATTTGCATATAACCTACACACATCCTTCCTCATACTTTAAATCATCTCTAGATTATAATACCTAGGACCATGTAAATGCTGTGTAAATAGTGGTACTATATTGCTTTCTTGTGTTTTTTAATTGTTATTTTTTTATTTTTTTCTATAAATATTTTTTATCTACAGTTGGTTGAATCCACTAGGGTTTGGAACCTGCTGATATAGAGAACCAACTGTAGTTACATGGTTATGTAATAGCTATTCTCCTGTTTTCTTTTTTTTTCTTAGTTTGTCTGTCTACTTGTTTTAATTTTAAAAACTGTATGTTTAGAGATGATATGGATTTCAAGTGTGAATATTAATGCAATTAAACTCTGGAAATTTTTTGAGTTGAGGGTTATTCACTCATTATAGCATTCAAGAGATGAGTGCATGAAGGCCGGGCGCGGTGGCTCATGCCTGTAACCCTAGCACTCTGGGAGGCCAAGGCGGGTGGATCGCTCAAGGTCAGGAGTTCGAGACCAGCCTGAGCAAGAGTGAGACCCCGTCTCTACTAAAAATAGAAAGAAATTATCTGGCCAACTAAAATATATATAGAAAAAAAAAATTAGCCAGGCATGGTGGCACATGCCTGTAGTCCCAGCTACCCGGGAGGCTGAGGCGGTAGGGTCGCTCAAGCCCAGGAGTTTGAGGTTGCTGTGAGCTAGGCTGATGCCACGGCACTCACTCTAGCCCGGGCAACAAAGCGGGACTCTTTCTCAAAAAAAAAAAAAAAAAAAAGAGATGAGTGCATGAGATAGATCAGTTGATTATTATAAAGTCTTGGGCTCCTGTCAAAAATTAGATAAGGCACTTCTCATTTCTATGAAATTTAGTAAATTATTTATTTTTATTAATATAAAGATTACAATTTGAAAACACAATTTCCTTTTCTATGAACGAAATCGAGTTTTTCAAAGGCCAGATAAATATAGTAGAATCATTTTATTATGACAAATCATGTGGGACTATACTCTGCAAATCTCTTATGATAGATCTGCACAAGTAAATAATCAATATTTGCTCATTTACATCTTTTGTACTAAAAATGTGTGAATAGACATTTGGTAAAAAGAAATAATTATAGGAAACTGTTGATTTAAGTCTAAGTTGTAGTATGTACAGATCTGTATTCTCCAGTTCTTTTGTGGTCTCGCTGAAACCATACATAGGCTATTTTTATGTAACTGTCCTGTTTTATATTCTTTATGTCCTCTGATATTCTCTACTGTCTTTTTACTTTCTCTCAGAACTCAGGCTTCTTATATCTTCATATATCCTATCCATATTCAGGGTATATGTGTGGGGTGAGATAAGACATATAAATATATTAATTCCTTGATCTTTTCTTTTATTTAAATAATAGTAGAAATCTTTTGTACTTGCAAATGTGTGAATAGACATTTGGTAAAAGATAATTATAGGAAATAGTTATTATGTATGTGATATGTATATGTCTGTATTCTCCAGGTAGAATAAGGACCTTTTCTTTCCCCATGGATATCTCCTTCCTCAGAGTGGAGAGGGGTCACGCTTGTTAAGATCTGAAAAGATCACAGCCCTTGGCTGTTTGGCTTCAGGGTAGTAAATTATTTGTTGTTTTATTCATTTAAAGCTCCAGAGAAAACAGGAGCAAAGATCAAACACAGGTTTTCCAAATAAAAGTATAATGAACTACTAGTAGGCCACTGGGCAATATATGAATATTTCAAACTACAAACTTATAAATACACAAACATTCCAGTTAAGTTTCACATCACAGAATAGCAGCACACCATTCATTACAAGTAGTCATACATGTCCTTGTATGAATGCTAGTTTCAGAAGCATTTGTCTTTACAAATTATATAAAATCAAATGTAGCTCTTTTCTCTATTTTCATATAACTATAAAAAATTTTCAAAACTTGATGTACAGCATTATTTTTGGATTGTTTACAAGAATTGATAGCTTTTTAAAAAATTTAAATAATAGTCCCCAAATCAACTGTGTTCAAGACCCAAGAGTTAACAAAAATGTGTCAATTACAGATAAAATTTAATTTTTGAATTTGACACTTGTTTTATCTTGCAAATAAATGTCATCTGTAATTTTTGTTATTTGTAATACAAGAGAAGATATAATATATTTAAGGTCTATAAAAAGAAATCAACAAATATTCTTCAAACTTACTGCAGGCAGCACTGATTTAAAAAGCTGTTATTAAAATATTATAGTACACTCAATGAGCATTTACAAAAAGAAAACAAGAACATAAAATTATAATGTAAATGTCAAAGTCAAGAATATACTACTTTTTTTAAGAAGGAGGGATTTTATAGAAGAATTTTTGTCAAAAACTAATTTTCTGCCACAATATACTGATAGAGACAAAGGCTCTGTTGCTTGGTTAAAATGTTCCTGGAATTGAGTATAGTTACTGATGAAAATAGAATTTCTTCTACTTAGGATAAAGACCTTTATTAGAATCCTGAAACATAATACATCATAATTTATTGGTGATTTAAATGCCACAGTAGTCCCCCTTTATCCACAGGTAATAAGTTCCAAGACCCCCAGTGGATGCCTGAAACCATGAATAGTACTGACCCCTATATACACAATGTTTTTTTCTATACATGCAGACCTATGACAATATTTGTTATAAATTAGGCAGAGTAAGAGATTAATAAAAATAACTAATAATAAAACAATTATAACAATATGCTGGCATCATTGCTCTTGTGCTTTGGGGCCATTATTAAGCAAAACAAGGGTTACTTGAACACAAGCACTGAGATACCGCAACAGTGGCTCTGATGACCCAGATGGCTATGAAGTAACTAATGTTCACAGAATATAGATTTCATGGATCCGCTGGACAAAGGGATGATTCCTCTCCCGGGCAGGAATGAGCAAGATGATGCAAGATTTTATCACACTACTTAGGACAGTGCACAGTTTAAATCTTATGAATTATTTATTTCTGGAATTTCTTATTTAATATTTTTGGACCATGGTTGACCATAGGCAACTGAAACCTCTGAAAGGGAAACCACAGAAAAAAGGGGACTCCTGTACTTCTAAGTGTATATTTTCATCAACAGCAAAAATCCAATGGAAATGACAATGAATTAACAAGTGTAACACTCAAGTAGATAAATAGATCAGATTAGATAGAGAACAAACCTCTATTAGATGACTATGAAAACATACAATTTTATTATTCATGTCCCATAAACTGTGTATTATTTATATAATTATAAAGGCATCCATTTGTTATTGTGAGAAAAATTATTTTGTGTTAGAGAAATACTATAATATTTTGGGTACCTTAAAATATTTGAATATTTGCAAATTATCGGTATATAGAATTACTCTTTAACTTACTCAAGCAAGGTGACAGGTTGTATAAAAGTAAAAACTGATGAAATAATCTCATTGTTGAAACTTTTGTTAATGTGACTCTGAAAATGTACTCAAAAGAACCTTGTGCTTCTGTGCTCATAAAAGACTCTCAAAAATTCAGACTTGGATTCTTTTTTATTTAAATCTCAAATTTAACTACAATATAATCAATAGATATCATTTGTAAAGATTCTTAATATTTTAAATTCAAACTAAAATATAAACATTATGTATTGCTCCTATTTCTTATTTTCATTTTTCAAAAAAACATGATCTTAAGAAGTTTTTCATTTTTAATAAAACAAAAGTTCTTTAAAGGTTGCAGAGAAATCAAGGTATCAGACTTGGCATGAGTTAGTCTCCTCAACAAAATAGTAAATTTACCTCTGAATGTTTGTTCCCATTGACCGATGAAGGAAATACACAAGTTCACTAGGAAAATTAACTTTATTCTAATGCCAAGATCTCAAAGGAATGTATTTCTTGGATCCTTAAATGGCTCTTTTGTGATAAAGAATGACTTTTAAAGAAATATTTTTAGATCATCTTTCTATAAAAATTGAGGAGCGAACATTAAATTTCAACTTAGTAAAAGCATTTCTGCAGGATTCTGTTTCCTGTCTATTCTCTAACTACTCAGGGTTTGGTTTTTGAGAATTTGGAATAATGGACAGTTATGTGTTCCCCATACATTTATAAATATCAGATTTTCAAATAAGCTTTTCCCATGTATTGGATCACCGTCAAATCATGGTTGAATTCTTTTACAAGTGCCTGAAGAGCTGATAGAGGGCTTTGCTGAATAGACATTCATATGCTTAAGATACCAAGCATTCAAGCAGGAGAAATGATATTCCTTGTGAAAATTCAGGGTCTGATTTGTATGCATCAATCAAGTGGAGAGCCAGGCCACTTCCTCAAGATGGTGTGACAAAGGATTGGTATCAGTAGTTGGATACAAATTTTTTGCTTTGAAAAAAGCAATGGGTAATATGGCTGTGTTCTATGACCCAGAATCCTGCGAAGAGATAAAAACAAGAAAGGGCAACAGGGCCTGAACAATTTTAAGGACAATTATTTTAAATAATCAACTCAAACAAAAAGTAGCTTAAAGCTTTATGTTATTTTTAATTGACATATATATGTATTGATACAAAGTGATGTTTCAATATGTGTATACATTGTGGACTCATCAAATTAGGGAAAACAGCTTTGGTTTGAATAGAACTGTATATTTAAGGATCTGCCAGGATGTCAGGTTTAAAAGCATTCCTAGAAGTAGCCAAATCCATGCCATGCTCCCTATACTACCTGCTTGATGCCGGGAAGACAAAAATCGAGGAAGCAAGTTGCTATGCCCAGTTCATGGCTCTAGATAAAGCATCTCCAATCACAGCTGCATGGCCTGTTACAGGTCTTTCCCCAGCACCACCACCGTTTTCCACATCAGGAAGCTACTTCCCTCTCTCAACTCAAGTTCTTTATACCTCTATCCCTCGTCCTCTCTCAGCAGGATCTTATTTCCTACATTACAGCTATTGCCAAGGTAGAACTTGTAGAATAATTTGGAGCTTTCAAGGGAGGAGAAAGTATAGACAAAGGAGGTGAGGGAAGCTGTGAGAAGAGGGAATACAAACTGAAGGGAAGAAAGTGTCTGTGCAAGATTCACATGAAAATCTCTATTGCATAATTGGAAATTCTTATCTGGAGTTCAAGAGAGTGACCCAGATTAGTGCTAATAAATATGGATAAAATCAGTTAAAGTTATAACAGCCATATGGCATAGATACTATTGTTATCTTCGTTTTACAGATGAGGGAAGTGATGCACAAAGAGGTGATGTAATTTTGTCCACAGTTACACACCATCTGCAGTGTGACTTCAAGCTCTTAACAAGCTCCCAAGAAACACCAACATTTAAGAAGGCTGCAAAGGCGCTGTCAGAATGCAATGGAAACTAGGAGAGTTTCGAGAAGGCAAGAGTGGTCAAGAGAACCAAATGTTGCTGAGAGTTCAAGGGAGAGAAGTGATTTTGTGTTGAAGTAAACAATACAGAAGAAAAGCATTAGAAAGATTCTAAAATATCTCATTGGTGAGAACTCTGTAATCAGAACATCCATACCTTCAGAGGAGTCTGTTACCTCTATTTATGCTTCAGGGAAAAACCTGACCAGAGTTGTGACAATGACACTAGAGAGGTGTTAAGGGGAAAGCTGAAAGACTTTGGGAACAGATTTTGGAAGATTGAAAAGAAAAGAGGAGATAATTTGATATTACCTACTTCCTGGGTGAATGAAGGTATCTTTTTTTTTTTTTTTTTTTTTTTTTTTAAGGCGTTGGGGAAGGATAAGTTGGTGTTAGAAATTGTCCTGGAAAAAGTTGTTAAGTTAGTTTGGGGACATATCGTGCTAGAAGTGACAGCAAGATACACATACAGAATTAGCTGGTAGATAATAAGAAAAAATGCTTCTTGTAACTTAAATTTCCCAGTTGTCTCTTCAGAGTCTTGAGAGTAATTGGCATAGATTTTGAGAGTTGAGCTCTTTGAATAGATGAGCTCTGCAAAGGAAATACCTGGAGAGATCACAAGGGCTAAAGTTTCAAAAGTATAGATTTAAAGACAAGAGTGAGAGAAGGGAGCAAATGTGAAAATAGCTGTTAGAGAGTTTAAGTAGAAAGCATGGATGGATATGTCACTATTTTTTTTTTCAAAATGTGATTAATTATCAGGCACAGTATAAAGATGTTAGTATATTTATTTGGCTATAAGAAGTAAAATTTCACTTTTAACGTATTTTCATTGGGTTCTTATTTATAACAAATATAGGTATTTAATATACAGTGTTTCTTTTCCATTCTTGAGAAGCTTTTACTAAATAGATGTTGCTTTTTTGACAGTATCTTAGAATTAAAAAAATATATTTTCTTAGTGCTTATAGGCTTTCATTTATGAATTATACATATTTTATTACTGTAAAAGAGAGAGGCTATTTGTTATCCTTCATGATAAAGCAGTTTATGTAAAGAGTGGGAGGAGGTAATATATTTAGGAATTTAAGATTCATTAATAATCTATTCAGGGCTCCAATGATGGTGTGGATACTGAGGGTCGGAGGAGTAAGCTTATTTTTTTTAATGCCCCAATTTCTTGCTCTGTAAATATCTGGGAGCATTAAGAAGATGACATGCAGATATCTGCTACATATACTGTTAATACTTCCTACATTTATAATGTGGACAAGTGATGAGGAATCGTAATTATAATGAAGCAGTTTTAAACAGGTTCAGGAAGAATTAGCCATAAGGAAGATACTGCTGAGATGCTTATGAAAGCTACAGAGTTGTCCCTTGTGATGTGCTTTGTCAGGCAGAACTAATTATCTGTGGATGATAAGAGAAAATATGGTGAAAAAACAGCAGCCATTTCCCATAGCGAGAGTATCCATTTAAAACCCAACAACTCCCTGAACCATGAGATAATTGAAACAGTACCAAAGCTGGCATGAATAACAAAGCATGTACTGTCTTTCTTGGAAAGTAGCGGGGGCTGGCAGTGAAAATAACTTCAAATGCATCTTAGAAAAAATAAATTTTATTTCAACTGATTGACGTTATTCAATTAGAATAAGAAGGGAATTATTAAATGCACCCAAACTAAGGCTTTCTAATGAGGAAAAATACCTTAGCTTGCTGAACTTTTCAGATAGCACCATCTGATATTTGTCTAACCTTTCTATTTTGCAGTTTTAACGTGAAACAAACTTTAAAGATTTTTTTCAGTGTAACTTTGCTTACCTATTCAGCAATCAAAGTTAAGATTTAAAGATCTCAATGAAATATGTTTCAAATTAAAAGAGATATTATCTAACAAAATGTAAATATTCTAACAAAACTTTCAGAGTCTCTATCAAAAAGGAAGTTATTTTTGTTCCTGAATTCAGTTAATAACAACAAGAATGGTTTACAAATTTGTTTGCTACCCATTCTCTCACGCCATCCTGCCCCAACATCTTGATAGTCCAGGACCAAGGAATTATCTAAAGAAGTCCTCAAAAACCAAATCTCTTCTATGAGTCTTTTCTTTTATGCTTAGACTGCGGCTTTCATTATCCTGATACCAAAATTGGTACTTCTGGTCAAGAAGAAGGAGAAAAGGTCAGAAGGTAAGGGAAGCCAGGAAAGTGACTATTTTTAACTAGCACTTGTAGAAAATCAGGGTTTTATTAGCAAAGAAGAAGGGGAGAATAGGTATTATTAGGGCCACTAGTAGTGTTTGTCAGATACACAAACACTGCTCTTAGTTATCTGATACTAAGAGAAATAAGAGAAGAGGGATTCTATGTCTCTTAGAATTTTTAACCAGACCCATGGTATATAGCACAGAGACTGCATTAGTAGCACTTAATGTTTATTTATTCAATAAAGAAATAGTCTGAATGTTGCAGAAAATTTGAGGGGAGAAGTACAGAACATTCAGCTAAATTGCTAAATGCTTTTCTTTAAGTCAAAGATGAAATAAGAAAGTTGAATAAATGTAGATATTTAAACTTTATCCGTGTTTTCTCTGTGCTTTGTATTAATTTCCCATTATAAAGGATAATTAGAAATTCATTATCAGTGAGAACAATGTGGTGAGCTATATTGTTTACACAATAAAATATAATAGAAATTTTCTATTATGATTAATTACTAGGAAAAGTTAAGTGGTTTCTTTCTGTAAATTTAAAATACTGATGAGAAATGAACAAGGTTTTTGTTTTGTTTTTTGACTTTTTTAATGCTCAGTTCACTGTTCTCATTAAAATTTCTAAAGAGGGATGTAAGTTATGATAAACTGCATTGCTATTCATATATTCCTTTATTTTTTACTGTATAGCTCCATATCTCTTCAAAAAGGTAGCATATTCTTTCAGTTTATACTCAGTTTAAATTCAACCTTCAGGAACCAATACAAAATCAACTTAAAATCAATAGATTTCATGAATCACTTCTTTAAATGGAGATTTTAAAAAGAATGCACACACTATAGCAAGATTAAATTTAGAATATTTGCTAACAGTAATAATATTGACGTATTAAGAAGATGTAGTAGAGCATAAAATTATTGATGCTGACTAACATAATTAGAATATAACTGCTCACATAATTTTTTGAAACAAGTAAATCTTCTCTTCTTAAATATGATGCTCATTTACTAAAAGAGAAAATATTTTCATCCCTGTCAACAGAAACTAATTGTTAACATATTTAAGGTAAAATATATGGATATAAAACCATAATTATAAACTCTCCTACATTATGAAAAAAATAATACTGACTTTTCAAAAACGCATCTTTTCAGTTGAGTCAAATTTTCAAGCCACTCATAGAAAAATAACAAGTTTTGTCACTCAAATGTTATACATTATAATGTCAATGTAGTAACTGCAAATAAAATGTCTATATTTAATAGGCTAATATTTATCATTTAGAATATTTGCTATAGTGTTTGCATTGTGATGCTGAAAATTAATCATATCAAAATGTTGGTAGAATCTAGGGTATAAATTATACTGACACAATTTTCAAAATATATTGTGCTCAAATTGAACCCATAAAGACATCACAAAACAATAATTACAAGAAGCATTTTTTGTGTTTCCCAAAATTAGACTTATGATAATATGGTAACTATATTTTGGCTTTTGGATATTTAAAATACACTGCAGCCAAAGCAAATTTTACGTATGCACACACAATAGGATGAGGAAATCAAAATCCTACACACTTAAGAGGAACACATGGGCAGAAGACTGTAGATTAGTCTCCTTATATATAAAGAAGAACCCTCTAACTGATATGAACTGAAAACTATAACTGATCTAGTAGTTTCCCAGAAAGGGAGTATAGCAGAGAGAGGTTCTTTTCTGTGGGATTGGGAGAAAGTCTAGAGTACAGAAAGAAAATTCCTACATGAGGGGAAGAAAAGCTACTGAAAGAAGATAATAATTTTTTATTTTGCTTTGTTTGATTACAAAAAAAAAATTAAGTGTTGTAGGGATGGATCCAGTTTGGTTTTGAAAAAGGATTAGATGATGTGATCTTTCAAGGAACTAGTTTAGTGAATTTTATATTTAGAATTTATATTCTATAAAGGAATGTATCACCTTTTTACATGGCTGAATTCTTGGAGAAGTGAACTCTAAGGAACTGGTTGATTGACATTTGGGAATTTGGGAGGTGAAATGAACTAAAGCCTGGGCTAAGACATCACAAATGTGGCGGTGCAGTAACTTAACAAAATGATCTGGCATGGGCGTCTGCATTCAAAACAGGTTATTTGCTTTTTTCTCTTTCCTTGTCTTAAGAAGCTTTGCTCATTGTTTTTAACCCAAAATATTTTAAAAATATTTTTAAATAGCCAAATTCAATTAAAATCACATTTTAAAGCTTTCCTCTGATCATTAGCAAACAACCATTTCTTCTTACACTGAATCCATCATACTTACAATCTAGCTGATTTTCTTAATATTGCTTTAGAAATCTACAAATGATGATTATATAAATAAATCCCTGTTGTTCTTTACTTTGAAGCGTGTATCATAGAGTTCCCTATGTAAGACACAGCTTAATTGCAAACCGATACTTATAAATTGAAGCCTGATGTCCTGATGACATTTTATTTGGGCCTCATGTTTGAAAAAAGTATTATCTCTGCTCAAATTGTCTAATCAGTATGGCAGGTCTGTTGCAGTGAGCACATAGGTCTCTTGTGCTAAGGTTTCATCTACTCTTGGCATTATTGTGAAACTCTTTTGAGTTTTCACCTGGGCACCGCAAAGTGAATTCCAGAAATGTCACATGGCTTGTACTTTAAGTCCTAACCTTACTCTTGAAATTGAAAATCCATTCATGCATTTTCACACCATGCACAAAGAGGCAGTCACAAACTTTTACTATATGTGTATCACTCATTTGGTATATCTACTTTATTGTTTTGCTTAATTTTCCTCCTTTTTAACAATATGCATTTGTGTGTTTGTGTCTGTGTGTGTGTATGTGTGTGTGTGAGAGAGAGAGAGACAGAGAGAGAGAGACTTATCTTTCCAACTAGATTTTAAAGTCATCAAGAGCAGATGAGTACTGTACATCCTATATCCTACACAATGATATTGGTGGATAGAATTTAAATAAACATAGTATACTAGTTGACAGTAAGCTGAGTGATAGGATTGGAACATAATATGGGATATTGGAATTAATCTGTGGCATTATAATTTCTGTACTCTTTAAACCTCTGGCACACACATATACACACATAGACAATTTAGTTATTTAAACACTTGCTAAGGTGTTTAAATACCTGCTAATGGAAAGCACACTTGAGTTACACATGTGAATGACCATCTTTAAACAGGATTACCACATGATGCCTACCAGCTTCGAAATTCTGTTAGTCTCATGCCTTACACAGAATTGAACAAGTGCTTGTGGAATAAATATTTTGGATAAGTGAATGATACTTCAGCAAGAGAAGTAAGGGGTCGATCATGTTGAGTTGGCCTGATGTTGTTGGTAAAAACAGTTCAAAGTCATAAAAAATCAGCAGCAGCTCTGTTTTGTTGGTACATAGATACATAAAGTAGCAGTCCTTGCCATTTTTATTTTCCATTATTGGTGAGGGCTGTTCAAATCCATGCAGCATTTCCCAGGGTTACCAAGTTGTTATCTGTAAGCACAGATTTTTCTCTTCTTATCAAGAAATCACATTGCCATGCAAATGCATAAAATAGACACTTTTATGGATATGTTAGAAAAATTAATTTATTAAACATGTAAATAATATACATATTTCAATTCTTTATTAGTAGTAACAAATTGTCTGTAACCTCAAAAAATGAGTGTATTACATCAAATCCTGACTATGCAGCAATTAAGGACAACTGCATAAATAAACAGTATTTCATTTTGGTCATTAGGTTTTCCTTGAAGTGCTATTATATTGATTCTATGATCACTCTTCTGTCACGGTGACCATGATGCTTTCCACATTAATGATTACTTTTGGAATTTATTTTTCAGTAGTTTAGGCAGACCTTGGGAAACCTCTTCGGAAGCTTTTTGTTGCTCCAGCACCTGCCACATTACTAAGAAAAATTTAGAATATTAGTGAGGTCAAGATGTTTTATTTGTATAAACTTTTATTCTGTTAGGCTTTTGCCAAGTGCTCAAAAAATCATAATAAAAAAACACAGATTCTTTTTCTTTTACTTTCATTTTTACTGTATGGTGGTAGAGAGTATATATATTATGTAGAGGAATGATAGAGTCTGAAGAGAATGTATAACAAATCTTTGTGACCTGAGGTTAGAGGATGGTTTTGCGAAGACAAAGTTGGAGGCAGTGAGAATTTGAATAATTCAAGTGAGAGCTGGTAAAGACTGGGACTACTGTAGGCAAAGAAAAATGTAGGAATAAAAAGGAAGGAGTTGGTCTGATAATCTCAGGCAGTGAAATGGACAGGATTTGATTTTGAGTAGGAGGCAGAAGGGGGATGTGGAAGAGACTAGAATGACCGTGGTGACTGGTGAGCTGGCTGCGTGGACAATTGTGGTGTCAGCAGAGATTTAGGAGAACAGGAGTGGCTGCTTTCATGAGGATAAGGTGGTAAATTTACTTTTAGAATATTTGGGTTGAGGCATCTATTAAATTCAAATAATTATGCTCATCAAGAAGTTGGAGTCTTTAGTGCAGAGAGAGTCAGGGTTGGAGTAGAGTTTGGGAGCAGCAGTATCCAGGTTACTACCTGAATGTTTAAGACATGAAAATGATGAAATCCAAGAGTATGTACAATGAAAACCACAGGGATTATGGATTTAAAAATACCAACATTTGAGCTACAGGCACAGCACGACCTGAAACAATAGATAGGCCAGAAGCTCTCAGTGCCTGAGAAATGATGGGAGTTCAGATTTTCAAAAGTGAGTAGTTAGGCTGGACATACCCATAGTCTCAGCTACCCAGAAGGCTGAGGCAAGAGAATCTCTTGAGCTTAGGAATTCAAATAACATAGTAAGACCCCTGTATCTTGAAAAAAAAAAAAAAAAAAAAGTAGTCCACAAAACACCCAGATCTTCGTTTCTAATACTATTCCCTAATCTTAAAATAAATAAATAAACAAATAATCTAATCAAAAATAAACAAATGAGCTGAATAGGCATCTATCAAAAGAAGATATACAAATGGCCAACAGGTATAAGAAAAAATGTTCAACATCACTAATCATCAGGGAAATGCAAATAAGGACCACAGTGAGATATCACCCAACCCCCGTTAGAATGACTATTATCAAAAAGACAAAAATTAGGCCAGGCACAGTGGCTCACACTTGTAATCCTAGAATTTTGGAAGACTAAGGCAGGTGAAATGCCTGAGTCCAGGAGTTCGAGACCAGCCTGGGTAACATGGCAAGACCCATCTCTACAAAAATT
Organism: Eulemur rufifrons; assembly: GCF_041146395.1. Taxonomy (NCBI): domain Eukaryota; kingdom Metazoa; phylum Chordata; class Mammalia; order Primates; family Lemuridae; genus Eulemur; species Eulemur rufifrons. The sequence continues at coordinate 72,897,127 of NC_090985.1, forward strand.
AAAAAAAATTAGCCAGGCATTGTGGTGCATACATGTAGTCCTGGTGTACTGGGGAGGCTGAAGTGGGAGGATCACTTGAACCCAGGAGTTAGATGCTGCAGTGAGCTGTGATCATGACGCTATACACCCTGGACAACAGGCAACAGAGCTAGACCTTGTCTCACAAAAAAAAAAAAAAAAAAAAAAAAAAGATAAAAATTAACAAATGCTGATGAGAATGTGAGAATGTGAGGAAAGGGGAACTCTTATATACCATTGGTGGGAATGTCAACTAGTACAGCCATTATAGAAAACTCTAAGGAAGTTCCTTAAGAAAACTAAAAATAGAATTACCATATGATCCAACAATCTCACTACTGAATATATATACAAAGGAAAGGAAATTGGTATGTTCAAGAGATACAATAGCCAAGATAAAGAATCAATCTAAATGTCCCTCAACAGATGAATGGATAAAGAAAATGTGGTATCTATACACAATGGAATACTATTCATCCATAAAAAAGAATGAAATTCTGTCATTTGCAGTAACATAGATGAGCTTGGAGGACAATTATATTAAGTGAAATAAGTCAGGAAAAGATAAATGCCATTCATATGTGGGAGCTAAAGAAGTTGATATCATAGAAATACAGAGTACAATATTGGTTACTAGAGATGGGTAAGGGAAGGGAGTGGGGAAGATAGCCTAAGGGTAGTTAATGGATAGAAAGGTAGGAGGAATAAGCATGAGAGAATGTCATAAAAAAATCAAAATTAAAAGACATTCTATAAAATAACGGGACTACTCTCTTCAAAAAAGTCAAGATCCTGGAAGCAAAGACTACAGAGATATTTAAAGAAGACTAAACAGCCATGGCAAGTAAAAGAAATATATGATATTGGACTAGATACTGAACTGGAAGAAAATGACCCATAAAAGGCATTTTGGGGGCAATTAAAATTTGAATACAGTCTGTAGATTGGAACCCAGGCATCAGTACTTTTTATAGCTCCCCAGTAGATTTCTATGTGCAGCCAAGTTTGAGAACTACTGGAGTCCCTCCCCTGGTTTTCATTTAGACTTCACTGCTGGCCCAATTAGACCAAGCAGTTTCTAATTTCATATTAAGTGTCTCAGGATCTTTAGGAAGCCTTGAAGACAGAGAGAATTATAAAAGATGACATGCTATAAACCTAACATTGGCATGCTTTTATGGTAATTAATAAGAGTGATGATTATATAACTATATTAAAAGAATTGCAGATGACTTGAAGGATGTACATAATTAATCTTCCTTCCTAATCACTCATACACACACACACACACACACACACACGCACGCACATTGATAAGGGCAACTCAAAAGGATACAGAAGTCAATTGAAAGAGCTCCCAGTGGCTAAAGGTGGAAAATTTTGAGCAAAAAAGTGTTTAATTGTAACCTAAAGGATAAAATAAATATCTGTGAGTCCATATTGATATAACTAAATGATTGAATACATAAATTAAGTAAGTATAATGAACAAATCTCCCATACATGTTAATTTAAATGATTTATGTAGATATCCTGCCCTTAAGGAGAAGGAGCATAAATCCTATTATTTGAGCACGGTGTCTTTCTTCTAAAGAGTACATTATGGAAAGGGGAAGAAAGGATAACTTTGTAATGGAGAAACCTCACAAACACTAACTCAGACAGGGGATCCAGGCTAACATTAACAGTGATAGGTCTTGTTAATAGCACATATCCTTGTTTGTTGTGATGAAAATGACACTTTGAGTGGTTTTCCTCCCCGAAACCTTTAACCATAGTCTAACCATGAGAAAAACTCCAAGTGAGTTACATTCAGTATATATCTGACCAGTACTTTGCAAAACTGTTAAAGTCATCGAAAACAAGAAAGTCAGTAAGAAGGAAAAAATTAACAATGGTAACACCATTTAATGCAATTCGAAGAGTACATAACAACAAGCAAGTGATCAATAAATACGAACTTTTCTTCCTCTCCTGCTCATTCTCCTCTCTCCTCTTCTTATGAAAATTTAACTAACAGAAACCCTTCATATGTAATGAGCATGTTCACAAGCCTGAAGCCTCCCAAAACATCTGTCTTAACTTCGTATCTATATAGTCTTCTCCCAACACATACTTATCTATTCTTTTCATAGCTCAACTATAGATTAATTCAGGACAACTGGAAAATGTGATCTCATCTCTAATAACAAATCTGAGATAGTCTCTAATAGAACTATTTCTTATAGCTTCTAAGGGACTAGAGATAAATCAAAATGATTGAGAATGCTTACAGCCTTAGAATCATCCCACCTATGAGACTTGGTGTGTAGCAGAGATTAACTCCCAACCTTATATAGAGTGATTCTTCCTGATTTCCCAGACAAAATCTTTTTACCTATAATCTCTCCCTTAAGATCACCCTTAACTTTTAAGAAGTGATTATTTCTGGAGAATAAATGCAGGGAGCTGAGGTCAACTATATATCTCGTTAAGGTACTTGTCTGGAGCAAAGGTCTTGGTATCTTGTGATGTGGAAACCCCACAAACAGGCAAAATATGACTTGAGGATCCCTTTGCCTCCTTTATTTCCCCTCTTAGAGCTTTCTGTTGTAGATCAATTACTTTTTATGCCTGTCCGTGTAAGTAATGAAAGCGTTTCCTTGAATCTTAGCAGTCAGATCTGCTTTTCCCTCATTTGGTCTCATATATTCTACCATCTTTCCCTGTCAACAGCAAAACTACCTTTCTTTTGCTTTCATTCCTTCATGCTTTTTAATTTTGCTATTGTGTTGGTAGTTCTCCTGCCAAAACCTTTTGATTTAGCAAGAGAATTCTACAAATAGCATCATAACTAAAAGAGATAATTCTAAGGGTAGGAATTTGGGGTAATTACTCATTAAATAAAGGTGATCATTTCATGTTTGTGTTGTAATTTTTCAACTTTATGTCAGAGCAAAAATGTGACTGGATAGTTTACTGAGGTTCATATGTGGACCATATACATGAGATGTCCATCATGAAAAATTATACTCATAGATGTGTGTCTATATGCGTGTGTGTGTGTGTGTGTGTGTGTGTGTGTAAAACTTTCTGATCTCTAAGCAGGGTTATTGAATGACTTTAAGACAATTGTTAAAAACCAATGCAAAGAGATTTAAACCTTAACATTTTTAGTATCACAAACATGTATTGAAATTTTTGGTATCATTTGCTGTAAACAATGTACATTATTTAAATAACTTGTGTTGATAATTCTATTGCAAGATTTGTTTACATTTCATATATTATTATTATAAATAAAAAAATAGATGTAGCAGCATGCTATGGGCACAATGTTGAAACTGCAGATAATTTAGTCAATGAAGCACAAGCCCTAAACAAAGTATATACTATAGCCCTTTAGAGCCCACAAGTTCAAAGCCAATTCTAGATAATTAGGTCATCCAGGATGAAAGGCACTTGTATTAATTAAAAGGGTGAAGGGTAAGTAACTGTAACAAAAATACAGAAAAAAAAATACAATGACTTAAATAAGATGAAAGTTTACTTTCTTTTCATTAAGAGTCAGACATGTCTAGGCTGGTGGGCACATCTGCTTCAAAAGTTCATTGTGAGACCCAGGTTCTCTCTCTCTGTTTGACCTGCCCATTCACAGGCATTGTCCTAGTCTCCCAGGTCTATGCTTCACCCCGGACACTTTGGTTTTCCATCTCAAAGGAAGAGAAAGAGAAGACATCCTGGGCAAGCAATTTCCGTTTAAGCATGTGAGGTGAAAATCATGCACGTCTTTTGTGTTCACTTCCCAAAGGAGACAACCTGATCACATGGCCACAGTGTAAATGCTGAGCTTATAAACTTTGCACTGCAAGATGAAATGCTGATTTGTAGCTCTTGGCTGAAGGAATTCAATGCAGTGAGTATTTGGTACCTATCCCATTGTGTTTTTTGAGAAATAAATTAAATAAAATCATCACTTATGCAGGCCATATGGTGATTGTTTACTAAATATCGAGTGTTGGGCAGATGGGGGAGGAGGAGGTGGGTGTATACACACATAATGAGTGCTAGTGTGCACCGTCTGGGGTATGGACATGCTTGAAGCTCTGACTGGGTGGGGGCAAGGGCAACATACGTAACCTAAACTTTTGTACCCCCATAATATGCTGAAATAAAAAATAAATAAATAAACAAATACAAAAACAAACAAACAAAAATACCAGGCTTCTTCCTTTCTCTAGATGATTCAGTAAGACTTAGGGATCTAAGATTTTTTGGCAAATTGATGATTGGTGATATCTGCTGGAGACTCAAAGACTCAAAGTTTATTTGACCCCAAATAGAACAATGCTGATAAGTAAGTCAGGACTGATAAGCAAGGGTTTCACTGAGCAAAGTCGTAAGTTTATACATTTAAAAAACCATTCTACCCTGGGCAGAACCTGGTTCTGCCCTAAATTGAAGAGGAATTGAATTTGGTATTCAAAGATCATGGAACGTGACAGATTTTTGCTAGATGATATGGTCTAGAAGGCATGATACTAGCATTTAGTAAATATTTGCACAAAATTCAGGAAAAACACAAAACATCAGAGGAGTCTTCTTTACCCAGGTCAGATAGTTAGACTGATTTATTATGGAATGTCTTAGACAATAACTATGTTGCATTTTGGCAAACATCAGTTTTAATTCAGGATCTATACAAAGTACCCAGTGCTTTCATGTCAGGGATTTTACCTACTTATGATGATCTTTGAGAATATTATTTATTAAATCAATGTAAGTCATTCATTTCTGGGCTTATTTCCCCCTCCTGCATGCTAAATGGTTATGCCAGAGAATCAGAAAATGATTTTTCAAAATCTAGACTTATATGGACAGGAATCTGCAATACTTAAAAATTTTAACATTGTGTCCTAAATATAATTCAGCAGACAAGGCATATTCAAGGCCCAGCTCAAATCCTAAAAATAAATTGCCAACAGGAAGTTATTTCCTGTCACACCGTCAGAGTTTTCTCTCTTTTTATTCCTCAAAAAACTATTTGGGCAGATAGCATTTTCCGTTTCATTCATGGCAAGTTTATCGTATACACCTTGGACCTGTAGTAATTATCATTATGTTCTTATCTCCTCATCTAAGTGGTGAGCTAGCTGGGATGTGGCTTATGCTTCTTTTTAGGGACAGCATATGGGGGCTTTCAAGGCTTAAGTACGTTATAAACCCTAAACAGAACTTTTCGAATATCCAAACCTGGTTTTAGCTCTTTGTTGTTGTTGTTATATTTTCCCTATTCTCTCTTAGATAAATATATATTTGTTTATATTGAGGGCAATAAATCACCAAAAACGACACAATATTAATTTAAAAGTTAACATGACTAAACATAAAATGAGTTAAAATACCTATCAGCAGAAACCTTCCATCTAGAGCTATTCTAAGATGTATTGGTTATTATTCTACAGATTCTATAAACCTTTTCAAAGTGTCATCAGATGAAAAGCAGGATAAGGTATGTGCTATCTGGAAAATTAATGTTTTTGACGAATAATGAAAACCAGAAAAAATAATCAGAGACTATGACTTCCCGTATAATGATAATGGCTAACACTGATATAATGCTTACTATGCCCAAGCACTGTCCCAAAAACAAGTACCAAAGGGTGAATGCTAAATATCCCCAGTTTTGAGACGAGAAAGCTGAGGCACAGAGAAGTCAAATCACTTCTCCCAGGATGTAGAGTCAGAATTTGAACTCCGTCATTCCAGCTCCAAACTTAGTTGATGATGGCTTTCTTCTAGTTTAAATTTGAGCTTTATTTAAGGAAGAATCTACTCTGGAGAATCAGCCCCCATATGTGACCTGTAAAATGTTAGAGTACCAATGCTGGCTACTGTTTGTTGAGTACTACAATCCTGAGACAGTAGCACTAATGTTAATATTTGAGGATTCATGGGCTTTAGTATTCTCTCTCCTCCCTCTTGGGCCTCTTCCATCTCCCTGGCCTTTCATTGCATAGATTTGGTTAAGACTGAAGTTGGCAATTGCAGAAGGCAAAAAAGATTCAGTTAAGGTAAAACTGAATAATTTGACAAGACAGAGAGTAACCAGGATAAGAAGAATAAATTCAAAAGCAAGGAGGAGGAATGGGACTGTGGAATGAGGAGCCAATAGAAAATGGAGAGGAGTTTGAAGTTGAGATTTTAGGAGATAGTTCCAATGGTGAGATCAGAGATGAAGAGCAGGGCCACCATACTTCTTGCACTTAAGCCTCCCAAACCCAAGTGGGACCTCTGCCCCCAGACTCCTTGCCTCAGGAAGTTCTGTGCTTTGAAGGACTTCATTCATCAGAGGCACAACATATTATGATAGAATAATAAGATGAAACATGCAGAATAAAACAGAATACTTATAAGCCACCTACAAAGCCCAGCAAACATTATCTTTACTTTGTATATATGGGACCTATTATATGGCACGTGAAAAAGACTATGTCTATATTATTTCAGCTAATTATTTTGCATTAGACAGAATAGTTCCAGATTCCAATAGCTCGGGATCCCTATGTAGTAAAAAGTCCTAGAAAATGTTGCACATTCACCTGATGTCTGCCTGAATTTTTCCTCTAATGTTACTTAAGTGTTCATAGATTTATCCCTTATATGTAAAATAAATACTCTGTTTCACCTCCTACAAGTTTCATATCATTGCATTTGTCTCAATGTCATATATTGCAATAAAATTGTTGCTAATAAAATAGACAAGTTTTCCATTGTGATTCTGCAAACAAGTGGAAAATTCCTCCTCTTCAGCATTTGTTTTATTGTTGAGTGATATAAAAGATGTCCATTGTACTGCCTGGCTATTACACAAATCCTTAGGGAGATCTTGGTCAACATAGTAAGAGAGCAAATTCTAGGAATGCACTTATGACAGACTAATAATTTCAAAAGAAAATATGGCTGGAAGATGTGTTCTGTTTAGTGGATACAATTGCAGTAGTAAGTTTTATATGAACAGAGAATGAATTACCTTTCACATTCTTTTCTGCATTCTCTGGTTAAGACTTGCATTTGGGAATATGACGCACAGTAATAACCTTTGAGGGAGTCATTGGAAGCCAGTACACCCAGATATCATGATGGATGATCTAAAGTCGGGAGTAAAGATGTAACCAGCATTAAGTGAATGGTATTGGGGAATTGCAGAGACAAGAAGGCCTATATTGTTTCAATCTAAATAGATTCCAAAGAGTCATGGCATTGTGAGTAATAATAGTGTTGTTACTTTTTTCTTATTATGGGAAATATGAAGTTCTATAGTAATAACACATTTGCAATAAAAAACAGGAAGAGATGGTTTCTGGACACAACAAACTTGTGCCTGGACACCATGAAGGATCTTCATATGCACTGACTGAATAATAAACAAATATGTAATCCCCTTTTCTCTACCCACTAATCTAAATCAGCACTGAGATATAGTAATACCTCACAGAGGCCCCTGAATTTAGTATTAAATATTTTATTTAAAATGCTTAGATTGGCAGAGACCCACAAGTAGTGTTTCTCCAGGGCCCTACACACCCCTCAGGAGGCAATGCACTCTGAAATATTAAGGGAAATAAAGGATTTTAAGGTTTTTTTTAATACATTAGAAAAGAACTTTTAGTCATGATTTAAATTGTTTTTTTTTTTTTTTTGGATGTCATACTGTACAAGCAATACCAATTATACAATAAGAAAGTTCAGCAGAAAAAGTGATTTTCCAGAGATTACCCAGTAGTAAAGGATGGCACAAGGTTTGTCTCAAGATGTGTATAGCTCCAAACATCATTCTTTCCACCATAGCACACATCTTTTTCTTCCTCTGATGAATAAATAATGCAGGCTTTCCAATTTTGATGATACTAGCTTTTAACTTTACCATGATATCAAAATATTCTCACATTAATTTGATTTGGTTGCTTAAATATTCTGCACTAATAGAGAATAAAATCACTAAGATAATTATATCAGATATTCTCAGCAGTTACCTTATAAATCAATAAGCATTTGCTTGCTATAGTTTTGATTGTATACACCTGTTCTGTACAGTCAGACCCTTATCTTACAATGACATAACTTGGTTTCTCTGTGCTAATATTGAATACTAGAGTCTAGACACATTTTTCTTCTGTTAGATTTCTGATTCTCCAGGCAACCCTGACTATATAGGCATCTGTTGTTTTTTCTTTTTATCACCTTAATTTTAACACAGGCTGAGCCTGTCAGAGTCTCTTGCTCATATGTGATTCAATATATATTGAATGAATGAATGAATGTTTGAGCCAAGTTCCATAACTATGTGAATACTTTTGAATCAATATTCTGACTGAAGATGAGATGAGACTTTATTGAGTAATTTTCATATCCTAAACTTATGTGCCAGATATTATCATATCAAAAAATTAAATACACATTTTAAAGTTGATATTCTAATAGAGCTGTAAAGATTCCATAGAAAATAAACTAGTAAAGTATACTATTATGAAATATACAATTATAAAAATGTTAGCCATAAGAAAAATATGTAGCTTTGTATATAGAACAAAATTTTATGAAGCAGAAATAATCAAAATCTTCTGATATAACTAGATCACTGCTCAAGGATAATAAAAACCTATGCTGAGGAGAAAAATCTAACACAAGAAAATCATACAGATCTCTACTATGGTTTATTTACCAAAAAAATTTGTATTAAGTATTTAATCTTAATAAATGCTTAAAATTGATAAAATGAAGCAAAATTAAAAATTCATGCAATCTAATATGAATTCTGCTACAAAAGAATATATATAATATTTTGAATTAGGTTTATTCCAGGGAGACCAGATTCTGGAGGTCATGGAATCTGGCTTTCATATGTTAATAAACCATTTTACTCTTCAAAGATGGCGGGTAAGGTTGTGAGCAAGACTAAAGCCCTAGTTGGTCCAGAGTGTAGAATGATCAATGAGAAAACACAAGGAGCTTCCAGCAATGTACACATTGTTTCTACCAGTACTGATGATCTAATTTACAATTTTAAAAAGAATGTCTTCACTCTCATTAAAGTTTGTATTCCTCCTAGAATGAGGAGGGGGGTGGAATAGAATGAATCAACTCCATGTAGGAGGTTTGTACTTAGAAGTATAAAATAAAACACATGCTCTCCTCAGTCTGGTTCTCTTTAGGTCAAGGCTATTCTTAGCCACACTGGTAAAATTGGAAGGAAGCTTGCCACACTCAACAGTTAATATTCTCAGGTCTTTAAGAAACATTCTATCTTATTATGATACATTCTATACAGGGAACAGAATTATGATTATCATCCATTATTTATTCAAATAAAAATATTCAATGGGTGAATTGATTAAATGATGAATAAAGCATTTTGCAACTGGCTTCATAATAGTTACTTTATTGACTTCTTTCTACTATGCAAACTTTAGAATACTAATTATCTAGGATGCTTGGGTAGGTGCCTAATTAAAAGAATACAAATATTCTATCATTTTGCTTTTTAATTACTTGAAATTATTTTAATACACTTCCTATCTCTTTCTACCAGTGTTTGTACATTTCTTCATGTATTATAAAGGCCAAATATATAATCAAAAAGTTCAAAATAATCTCTAGCTAATAACTACTGACAGTACTCTTGCTATACCAACTCTTTTTTGTGAATGAATTATTTACATCACTTGATTTAATGCCATCCTGGTGACAAAAATGTGCTTTCTTAGTTAAATGGTGTTGGGGAAACATAATTAAAAAAACATTTTTTCCCAATTCAGAAAAGTTCTCTACAAAAGTAGTGGAGAAAGAACACTGTTTTATTATTCAGTAAGCATTAAACCAGATGTAATGTGCATTACAGGTAATCTGCTAAGAGGCTGGGAATACAGAAACCTCATTCTTCTATATAGCCAAGACCTCAAGTAAGAGGAATTGACAGTGCCATTTGTTACACTAGTTCATCCTTGATTCACCTGATATTTGGGGGTGATCATCTATGTTACCTAATTAGCTTTATCCAGAAGAAAAACAAAATTTCTCAAATCTTTATGATATATGTAGTTTGCAACTTGGAGCAAGGTACTCACGGAAGTTAGACTTCAACCTACTCATAGAAACTGGATAGAAAGGGATGCTATCTCCCTTGATATGTGCATTTCAAAGAGATGGCTCCCAAGTCCTTGAGAAAGACGTTCCTGGGTCATAAAGCTGACAAAAAGCCTATCTAGTTTCAAAAGGATTTATATACATTTCAAAGAGAGGAAAAAGTACTACAAGTTTTCTAAAGTAAATGCTCTAAGAAAAAGGAGGAGGGGGAAATCTCTTTCCTTATTTTCAAAGGGAAAATGAAGCTGCTTGTTTATGTATTTTTTAATAATCAGCTTTATGGACTACTTCTAGCTAATTAGCATTACTTCACATAGTTGTTTTTTGGTGAGAACTCTTAACATCCATTATATTAGCATTTTTCAAGAATTCAATACATGTTAACTATAGTCACCATATTATATAATAGATATCTTGAACTGATTCCTCCAAAGTAACTAAAATTTTGTATCCTTTGCCCAACATCTCCTCAAACCCTCAACCCCAAACACTGAAGCCCCTGGTAACAACTTTCTCCTCTCTATTTCTATGAAATCAACTTTTTTAGATTTCACATATAAGTGAGATCATGCAGTATTTGTCTTTCTGTGCCAGGCTTATTTAACTTAACATAATCTCCTTTATATTCATCCATGTTGTTGCAAATGATAAGAATTCCTTCTTTTCCATGGCTGAATAGTATTCCACTGTGTATGTGTACCCCATTTAGCTTCCCCTTTAGGAAGGACACAATTTCCTTCTTTTACAAGGCCAGATAGGATCCCATGTGTATATCTACAATATTTTCTTTATTCATTTATGCATTGATGAACACTTACATTGGTTGCATATCTTGGCTATTGTGAATACTGCTGTGATAAATATTGGAGTGCGGATATTTCTTTGACATACTGATTTCATATCCTTTGGATATATACCCAGTAATAGGATTATTGGATTATATGAAAGTTGTACTTTTAATTTTTTGAGGAACTTCCTATACTGTTTTCCATAATGGCTATACTATTAATAGAAATTCTCTCCAGTACTAGTAAAGGTCCCCTTTTTTCCACATCCTCCTGAAGACATATTATCTTCTGTCTTTTTAACAGCCATCTAGCAAGTGTGAGGTGATATTTCATTGTGATTTTAATTTGCATTTCCCTGATGATTAGTGATATTGAGCATTTTTTCACACACCTGTTTGGCATTTTTATGTCTTTTTTTGAGAAATGTCTATCAGATCCTTTGCCCATTCTTTAATTGGGTTATTTGTTTTCTTGCTATTGACTTGTTTGAGTTCCTTATATAGTTTGGACATTACCCCTTATCAGATGTATAGTTTAGAAATATTTTCTTCCATTCTGTAGGTTGTCTCTTCACTCTGTTGTTTCCTTTGCCATGCAGAAGCTTTTTAGTTTGATGCACTCTCATTTGTCTATTTTTGTTTTTGTTGCCTGTGCTTTGGAGTCATATCCAACAAAGTGATTGCCCAGACTCACATCAATCTTAAAAATGAAAATGTAAAAGGCTAACATGAATAAACTGATTGCTTAGGTGCGGTTCTAAACACTTACACCTAGTAACACATTTAATGCACAAGGTAGATACTATGATTATTGTTCTTTCTTACTAAAAGAAAACAGAAACACAGAGGGTTTAAGCAATTTTTCCAAGTTCACTTTGCTAGCTAGCAGCAGCACTAGAAATTTGACTCTGAGCCCCAATTTTTAGCAACTGCTATGCTATGTCTACCTTCTAGGGTGATGTGATGAAGAAGTGTATTAGATATTCCACTTTCTGCAATGCTCAGCATATAGTACACACTCAATAAATACTACCCTCTATTGCTGTTTTGTGATTTATTGCTATGCCATTCTAAACCTTCCATTTTCTGGCTTTCAGGGTATTCTTCACCCTTTTTCTCCACTAATTAAAAAAAAGCTTTTATTTAATCTGCTTTGTAAGTAACATTAATACATAAATGTGGAATTTTAGGGTTAGGGAATTCTGTCATTAACTAATTCATTCAGTTAACAGCTATCTAAGCAGTGCCTCCTAAATGCTAGGCACTATGCTAGATGCTTTCATGGAAGTCCATGCTTTAAAGATTTGAGGAGAATTAATAAGTATTACGGGTTCAAGGCCCACAGAGACTAAAACCTATTATTAGAGCTTAATTTGAAAACAAAATTGGCATGAACTACACAGAAGCCTCAAAACCTTTTGAATCTGACCCTGTCATCTTTCTCTAAGTGATTTATCCAGAGATCTGTTACTATTTTCTTGAGGCAAAATAGTCTTGAATGACCCAAGGTTTCCATTAATAGTTTTCATTTTTTTTTTGGTCTCAGCTAATTGCTTTAGAATACCTCTCCATCTGCAATCTTCTTATAGTTAACATTTTAAGACTCTCTGATAAAAACTTAGCTTCCCCTTAGGAAACTCAAAATCTACAAAAGCAAAATGTTGAACTTATAAGTGATGGAATCAAGGAGACAGACATGGTAAAAATATAAAAAATTTGAAAAGTTAATCATAAAGATAATTATACCCTGGCAGTAATGTGCTTGAAAGTTTCTCATAGTGCTGCTAACCTCAAGATCAATTTTTGCCACATTTATCAGTGGTAAGTGGAGATGTGGGGAGGGCTGCTGAGTAAGTGTAAAAGAATTGGGGTAGTTTGGTCTCAAATTCTAGCTCTGCCTCTTAGTTAGTAACTGAGTTTGGACAGTTTACTCAACCTCTCTGAATCTTAGTTTGCAAATCTGGAAAGTTAGTTGGTCTTTTTATGTATTTCAAAATTTAGTTGTATTAGCAAGGTAATGGATATAAAGAAATTATTAAGTGCTAATTGTATTATTAAGTGAGGTATTTTATAAGTGCTCAATACATAATGAGTTCAATACAATTTATCTGAAATTCTATAAGCCTACATCTTTCTGTTTTTTTCATTTATTTTAATACAGCAACCATAATTATCTTGTTAAATTAAGTCAGGTCAAAACAAACAGGACTTGATGTGCAAGTCCTTACCTGGTCTGCATTTTGTTTGCTCTCTGACCTCATTTCTTTCCAATCTTTGACTTCTCTGTTTAGATCACAATCACATGAGCTCAGGACTTTTTTTCTATTCCTGGAGCAGGAGAGATACACTCTTGTTCCCAAGTCTATGCACTTGATGTTGCCTCTCTTGGAACACGTTTTTTTTTTTTTTGTTGTTTGTTTGTTTTGTTTTTTTGAGACAGAGTTTCCCTTTGTTGCCTAGGCTAGAGTGCAGTGGCGTCATCATAACTCACTGCAACTTCAAACTCTTGGGCTCAAGCAATCCTCCTGCCTCGGCCTCCTGAGTACCTGGCACTATAGGCCCACACCACCACACCTGGCTAAGCGGAACACATTTTGACCTATCCATTGCAAAGTTTGCTCCTTACTTCCTTGAGCTTTTTACTCATATGTAATTTTCTCTTTAATGTCTTCTCTAACCATCCTATTAAACATAATGTTTCACCTCACCATACTTCTTAGTCCTCTTCTGGGCTTTGTTATTCTCCATAACATTTGTCACCATTTAATACGTATAGTATAATTTGCTTATTTATATTATTTATGATTTGCATCTCTTATTATAATAGAAACACTATGAGGGCAGGAGTTTGTGTCAATCTTAATCAATTTTGTGAGCCCACTTCCAAGAAGAGTCTAGTACACAAAAGACACTCAATGAGCATATGACAGTATAAACTGTCCAAGAAAAAAAAAAGCATCAATAAAATTCTTAGAGTGTGGATAAAAGAAGTATGATGGGTCAGAATATGTAGGAAGGCATGTTGTAAGGGAGACTTCAATTGTACTTTAGGATGATTTGTGTAAGACAAACCAATGGGAGAGAAACCACTTGGGAAGAACATAACATTATCTTATATCATCCTTGATAATTTTAGTTATCTCTTATTTTAGGTAACCAATAACTAGATGTTTAACCAGCAAACCAGATATTATCTTCGATCTTAGCTAGTTTGCTATATCATACATATTATCTAGTACTTCACACTTTTTATCAACCAGAAATATCTCATGATATATAAGTATAATAAATTAATAGCATTTCCTAAAGCCCTAGGGATGTCTCAGCAAGAGAAACTCTTCAAGAAAGTCCCAATACATTTATATGTAACAGACGAGTTCTAATTTTGAATTAGGAAGAGGTCATCTGACTCAAGAATCCTACAGATTTTATTTACCAGGTCTACTAACATTAAATTAAATTAACATTAAATTACATTAAATTTTTTAAAAACCACAGGAAATTTTTTCTTTGCATTTTTAAAATAAAACATGAGTTTGTTTTGCATAAGGGGAGAGTGTCTTTATTTTGTGGTACTCTGATTTATACAAAAATTTCTTGAGTGTGGTTCTGTGCTATATTCTACCATGAAATATCGTTACCAATTTGTGCCATACCCCATCTCACTCTCAGAAGTATTTATGTCTAAAGGAAAATTATGGCTCATAAAAATGATCTCTCTTAAACAAATATATGGTGTAGAATAGGAAAAAGCATAACGCTGTGCTTTTTACTTGACTTAATTTTATTTCCTTGCTTGCATGTTAGGTATTGGATGCATCAAATAAAATACTGTTATTGGTTTTAGACATTTTCATTGCTATTAGCTATATACTCTGCCTATTATCCAGTGACTTATGTTTTCTGTGGCATTGCCAAATTGATCCTTACATTTGATAAATTGCATTAAATATTATATTCTTATTGAATTAGAAGTAATTGTATCTGTTTCAATTACTGAGATCACATTCTGAATCATATGTACATTTATTTTTATTATTGTAAACTCAACATTTTAGCTAAATAAATTAGTGATAAGCCAAGAAATGTTTATGAAGAGTTTACATCATTAACTAGTTGAGAGAGTTAAATAAATTATTTTCAATGTTAATTCTTTTCAATCTTTCATATTAATATGCAACCTAAAAAATTTGTTTCTCATTTTGTGAATTAATCAGCTTTATAAAGTGCCCATACAATTACTTATTCTTAATATAAAATGCATTAAATTCTTCTTTTATTATAGAACTAATCTCACTCTTCTGCCCTTGTCTGTGAAGGCAGAAATTATATCTAATTTATTCTTCTATCACAGAGCATTAGACAGTACTAAGTCCATAGTGGGTGCTCAGCATATATTTTAAATGAAATAATTAATAATCACATAACCAAATTTTCTCTAATTGTTTGCTATTTTGAGAAGAATTATAGTACTATAACACATAAAATCAGATGAATTCTTAACTTGAAGAAACTTACAGTCTGATAATATTTTCAAATTTTTTAAATTTTTGATTTTCCCTGAGATATTCTCAAATGTTCTCTTTTCACTTCTATGTGTTCTGATAATCAGTTCAACTCAGCACAGGCAAATCAATGTGTCAATAGATTAGGAGCAGAGAGGACAAAGGTGGATCTAGAGTGCATGGGTCCCTTTAGTGATTCATGTGACTTAGAGCTAGTGTGGAATTATACATTGGTGTGCTTTGGAAAGTCCTAGTTTAGACCTGCTGTGTTGGTGTTTAAATAGATTTTAGAATATTTGCTCAAAAACGGGCCTCAACTGAGACAATACATTATATAATCACTCTACCTATCATGCCCTATTGACAGGCTCACTGGTTTGTCACTTAGATTTTCAAAGTTCCCACCCCATGACTACCCGAGAATGTGTAAGTATATTTAGAAAGCTGACCCTAATGCAAGAAATTCTAATATTCAGTATACATAAATACAAAAGCCATGCAAATGACCATTCCCTAATTCATTTGATAAGTATGCCCTCATAGCAGTGTCTGAGATCTAATTCACATATTACAAGGGAAAATTCAGAAGCTTAATTCAAATGTACCAAATGCTTCCTGTCAAGCACCAACAGCAGCAATGCTGTTAGCATCATAATGAAGGACACGATGACACACTAGATATCAAAAGAATGGCTTATATTTTTTCCTCGCATGAAATAAGAGAAATTGCCAAACATCTAAACTGGCATTGAAAACTGCTTCGTTTAGTGGAAGCTGGATATTGTGCCTACTCTGTTTTTCCATAATTTGTAAAATATTCTCAGTACATAAATATCTGGGCATCTGTACAAGTTTAAAATGTTATAAACACATCCTTAAAATAATTTATCTTTTTGTCTACTACAAATTTGATTTATGCATAATGTAAATAACTTTGTTTACAGCCTTTTGATACCCAAAACTTTATTTTGTCCAAGGAATTAGAATAACAAATGCAATTATTTGAACTAACCAATCTCATTTTGGCAGAAAGGAAACTATAAGCTGTGAAATCTGATTGCCTATTTTCAATTTCCTATACATTCAGTTTTCATGAGGACATAAGGATCATTTAGGATTTGATGCATTTTTTTTTAAACCTGGACCTTAATGGATAAAGGATATGCTTTAAATTCACATAGATCTGGGCTTGAATCCCAAGATAGTCGATTACTAGCTTTGTGGGTTGGATAAGTTATTTGA
Source organism: Eulemur rufifrons (assembly GCF_041146395.1). Classification (NCBI taxonomy): domain Eukaryota; kingdom Metazoa; phylum Chordata; class Mammalia; order Primates; family Lemuridae; genus Eulemur; species Eulemur rufifrons. Next base: position 72,913,803 of record NC_090985.1, read on the forward strand.
TCTTTTTCAGCTTCATTATTCTTGTTTGTAAAATGAAGATAACAATTCTCTCTTTCAGGAGGTTACAGGCTTACGTGAGATGATGCATTTAATGTGCTCAGCACAGTGCCCAGCATATAATAAGGGCTTAACCCCTTTTTCTTTTTTTCCCAACAAAATTACTAGTATATTAAAGGAAAGAACTGTACTTGTTATTCTTTGTCACATCTCTTTTTCTCTTTTCTATTATGATCTATAAAAAGTGCCGCATGCATGGTACTTAATAAATATGTGCTACCATCATCTAGTAAATTCCAGAATATGATTATAAATCTGACATTTTCAGGCTTTGTCTGATTGTATGGTTTCTCTATTTGATTTTCATATTATCATTTTTCCATGTTTGAGAATTTTGATTATTGAAGGAACTTATTGCAGCTTCTAATGTTTGTTTGTTTGTTTTAACTGAATGCAGCTAAACTATATTCAACTCCATGTAACACTTTTACCTAGGGAACTATTCTGGTGGAAATATTAAAAAAACCTAAACCAACTGTCATGGAGAAAAGTTAAGTGGGAAAGAGGAAACTGGACACAGAAATTATCCCAAAGTTTTTCTGAGGGATATTCTTCCATTTACCTCTCTTTTATTTGATTATCAGAAAAATATGAGAGAACCCAGGCAGTGAATAATTAGCCTTGCTACTAAATCTTTTTTTTTGAGCTTTGAACTTTTGAACATTTGAACTTTTTCTAATACATGGCCAAGGTAAAAAAAAAAAAATCTTTTGACCTTTTTGCTATAGTTTCCTCTTTTTTCAAAGAAAGGTTTATCATAGTGACCATCGCATGCTTAATAAATTGCTTTGATATACATTTAAGGAAATTCCTTATTTTTTTGTTAAACAGATTTGGCTAAATAAACAAAAATGACCACATAGAAAGCAGAACAATTATTAGGAAATACATGATATTAAAACTGGATTATAAACTTCTGATAGCATCAAATAGTTTTATGCATATTTTTCTGAAAATATTGTAAAATGCGAATTTTGTGTATTTGTCAAGGGAGGTAATTAATGTTGAATAATTACTATCAATAGAAAACCATCTAAAAATCCTTGATTGAGTTGCAAAGAGTTTAATTGACAATGTTAATTTAAGTAAATATGCAATCATAACCGATGAAAGTGCAATAATCAAACACATTCAGATTTGTTTTTTTCTATATTGATTGGCTTAACTAATGAAGGAAAGGTTGGGGTTTACTTCTGATTCCAGTGTGTTAAGCATTGGACATGGAGGAGAAGTCAAATCAGGGAGAGGCCAAGGAAAGAGGCAAAGTAGGACAAGGCTGACAAATATCTCTGGATTTAGGAAAGAGAAAACGACTAGTAGTCTTGGTGAGATCAGAAGTATTGCAGAGTGACTCAGAGAATAGATTCTTAAGAGTTAAGGGAAAATGGTGGATGACAAAGCCCAAATAAGAATTCAGATTTTCATTCCAAAGGGCAAGGTATTACAGAGAAGAAGAAAGTTGAAATTCTAGATTACCATGTAGAATAAAGTGATGGCTTCTGTTTGTTCTTATTCTTGTTCTTCCTCTTCTTCCTGCTTCCTTTGTTTGGGAAGATTAGTTTGAGAATGTTCATATGCTGAAAAACAATGGTGCTAGTTGATACACAGGTTGAAAGTGAAGGAAAGGGGTTAATATTTGTGAATTGAAATTATCAGAAGATACAAGAGAGGATGGGGCTTTGGAACACAGGTGAAGTGGCAAATATTACACAAGATTAAGGGCTCTTTGTACTGAAACAAGAAGGAAATAGGTAAAATGAATGTTAATTCATTCTTCTTCTCATTTATTCAATTAGCAAATATTGAAACTTATAATGACCACTACTTTACCCTTAGTTGCAGAGATTAAACCAAGTGACTTTTCTAAAGGAATTCAAAACACAAATAATAATATAATGGGAGGAGATAGGCACTATAATCCAAGTATGTATAGGGCTACAAGAATATATGCCTTTCCTTAATGATTCTTAACAAATTATACATTTACATTTATTTGCGTAATCATTTGATTAATGCCATTCTCCATTAGATTTATCTACTAGATGGTAAAACTCCACAAGGGCAGAGACCACAATTATTTTCCTTACCATTTTATTACTAGTGTATAGAACATGCACATAAGAAGTAATTTATATAAATATATATATGTTGAATAAGTTGATTAACACAGGTAGCACTTAATCTAGTTAAGAGGTAGAGTAGAATGGGATTAGGTAATGCTCTCTAGAGGAAAAGTCAATTGGGAGTTTTAAAGGATAAAAAGGAGTTGGTCAAGGCTAGAAAATTGGGGTTTATGCGTTTGAGAGGGAGCAGAGGGAGCTATAGGTGCAAAAAGGTGATTAAATAAACTAGATTTCTGTAAGTAGGTCAGTATATTTGAAGAGGATATTGTGGGGGGCAGGTGAGAGGGGTGGTGAGATGAGACTGGAGAGAAAAACAGATGTCAGATCCTTGTGTGTCTTGTTAGAACACATGAGATTTATAATGAAAATCTATTGGTGAACCATTGCAGTACAATCATGTGCTACATAACTATGTTTCAGTCAATGACAGACTGTATATAGGGTGGATCCATAAGATTATAATATTTTTACTGTACCTTTCCTATGTTTAGACACACAAATACCATTGTTTTACAATTGTCTACAGTATTCAGTACAGTAAGATGCTGTATAGGTTATAGCCTAGGATCAATAAGCTATACCAAATAGCCCAGGTGTGTAGTAGTCTATGCCATCTAGGTTTGTTTAAGTACACTCTATGATATTCTCACAGTGACAAAATTGCTCAACAACTCATATCTCAGAATGTGTTTTCATATAATAGTTAAGCAATGCATGACTGTATTTTAAAAATGGCAATCATATTATTGATTTGTATTTTCAAAAGACCATTTGAGAGACTAATGCAGCATAATATGGGGGGCATGATAAGGAGGCAAGAGGTCAGTCAAAAAGTTGTGAAAATAAGTAAGAATATTTGCAGAGAATATGATGAGAAAGAGCTCAAAGAACTTGGGAGGAGAGGATATAATTAGTTGTTTGTTTATGCTTGAGAGTAGTGGTGAGAGAGGGATGAATAGAGCTTTGCAAAAACATCAGCTTGTCTGCACATTGGAAGGGAACCAGAGTAAGTGCAAAGAGGCTGTTAGTGTGCTATTGCAGTAGCCCAGGAAAACGATTAGTTTGGAGTACTAGAAATATGGACAAATTTGAGACATACTTAGAAAATAGAATTAAACATGAAAGGAATTAGGGAGTTTGTGTAAGAGTTTTAAAGGTAAGCCTGCATAAAACATTTTTTCAAAATATATAAGTGAGCAGCAACAATAGGCATAGTTGAATAGGTAATATGGAGGGAGATCAGGTTATGATTAGAAAGAATACTCAAGTCAGGGCTTATACAGGGAGTAGTGATGGCAAAGATTGAGAGAGTGGGGAGCGAAGGAAGAGGAGAGGAAAACTGAAATTAACTCACGGCAAGACACTGTGGGTGTAATGTTGGATTGGTCATGCATAACAATACTGGAGTCACCTCAGACATTGGAGATGAAGATTGATAGCTGGATAAAATGTTTTCAATACATAAAAGAAATATGATTTTGGGAAAAATAAAATGCAATGGATGAATAGAGAAGCTTGCAAGTGAGCCTGAGAAGAAGCACACAATTTGGTTTGTATGGGTGACAGTCCATGTACAACTTAATTTTCTTGATGAGGTATAAAATCAGCTTGGCTATAGAGACAGACTAATGCATAGAGTTGAAAGACATAAGGATCAGTCTCATTTTCTTCAAGAGTGACTCTTTGTAGTATAAATGGAAAGGGGGGATGACTCACATTTGTCCCACGTCTTCCATTTACATTTACTTCTCCACGTCACTTGCTTCTCATTATCTCTTACAAATGCTTCTGAGATTTCCTTTTCTCTATTTCCTATCATCCACGTGGAACTTTGAAATCATTGTTCATTTGCTATGATTCTGCTACTGCCTTCTGAGTTGTGTTGCAGGACAAAATTAGGTCCACATCCTTTAGTTCTCATAGCACCATTCTAGAAGGCTGTATGTATGCAATAGACCTTATTGAAGGATTCAGACATGTTTTTGTGTGTGCATGTGTGTGTCTGTGTGGGCGTGTGTGTGTGTGTGTGTGTGCGCATGTGCACATATGTCTCCAGTTATCCAGAGCATCTAGTATGAAAGCTCATCCTTAACATTTTTCCACAGGAGATCATTCTTTGAACCACTCCTTAAGAAAATCTTTATAAACAAAATGGTGTGTAGTCAGTTTAATACCATTATTCAGACCATTATTCATCATTGCATGCTTTTATTGAATGTTTAATATTAACTTTTGAAATCTGAATGAAAAATTATAGAAATTTCCAAAAGATTGACTTACAATTAATTACCCAATTGATCAATTAGTCAAAAATAGCATTACCTTATACAATATATTACATCAAAAAACTGTGTTGTATATAAAAAAGAATCAGACTCATCACCCTCTTCAAGAAATGTTAATCTAATCAAGTACACAAAACACATACATATATGCACACAAGAAAGAGTTTGTTTATTTAGCTGCTGTTTTCTGAACAACCACTATTAGCAGGGAACTGTGATAGATGCTTTATTTATGTCACTTCTAATCTATCAAGGTAGATATTGTTACCCTCATTTGATATATGAGAAAACTAAAACTCAGAGTTTTGATGATATAAAGTTAATTTTCAGTATTAGGAAATTAATTCTCTCATTGATTAATATAATAATGATAGTAAATAGCATTTTGAACAAGAGGTAATATAGTTAGTTAAGTACAGAAAATTTCAAAAATTGAAAACATCCAGAACTTACTTTCTGACAAATAAAATTAAGTTAGATATTTTAAAAACATTAAAAAATTATGCAAAAATTATTCTAAATAAGCAATAGTCAAGTTAGATTCAGTACTAGAGTTTAGAAAATACTTGGCACTGGTGATAATAAAAATTATTCATAGGAAAACTTGTGGTATGCAGTGAAAGTAAAACATAAATATTCTCATTAGAAAAGAAGATAGTCTAACAAATTATGGCCTATAGATCTAATTTATGAAGCTATAAAAAGAACACTAAAACAAACATGAAGGAATTAGAATGAATAAAAAGAATAATAAATAAAAGAGCAGAATGTAATAAAAAACTATGATGCAATAGAGAGGATGAAGAAAGCTAACTTTGTTTTAAACATTAGTATAGTTAACAATATCTCACAACACTGATAAAATTAAATAGTGTACATAAAAACGTATTAGAAATGAAGCCCAGATGTATAGATGCAGCAGAAATTTTTCAATTATTATTCAATAGTATTAACAACTTGATGGAAATAATTTTTAAAACATAAAGTGGATAAATTTTTGAAAAAATGTAACTTAAAATATTGATTCAAGAAGAATATCAACCAGAAGCCTACAATTTCTTATCTAAAACTCTTGGGAACAATTTTGTCATTTTGAAATTAAGAGTTTTTCAGATTTAAAACATAACAGACTACATATATTTTATATTGTTTAGCACTGCTAGCATATAAACACATAATATGGAGTGCAAGACTTTAATTACAGAAGTTTGAATCACACAATCTTTAAAGAAGTTGAATCAACGTTTTAAAAATCACTCACAAAGAAAACACCTAGGACCAATTTAAAGACCAGCTTTGAACATATATTCAAGGAACAGATAATTGTTCTCTTGCATATGTCTGAGGGAATAAAAATAGAAAAAAAACTCTCTTCAGCTTCTCTTTGTCATGGCATTAGTTTAACCCTTACGGTAAAAACAGAAAATAACTATATGAAAATAAAATGTTACAAGCTAATCTCCCCTATGTACAAAACAAGATGGGAACATCTTTTAAAAAAGTAGAAAATAACAGTACCACCAAGTTATGTTTATTCTCGAAAGGCAAGGCTAATTCAACATTAGAAAATATATTAGTATAATTTATTGCATGTAAATATTAAAGATAAAAGTGTGGTTATCCCAATAGACACATAAAATAGCCATTCAAGAATTAAAACACAAAATGCTTAGCAACATAGGAATAAAAGACAACTTCTCTAAAGTGATAAAAAAATCTGGGGAAAAATAACAACATTTAATAGTAAAATGTTAAAATCATTTATCTTTTAAATAAAGAATAAGACAATGGTATCCACTGTCCTGATTTCTATTCAATATTGTTCTAAAGGGATTGGCCAGAACAAGAGGAAAGGAGAAAACATAAGGTCCTGAAAAGGAAATAAAGCTATCAGCATACACAGATTTGTTATTTCCAACGCAGAAGCCCCCAAAGAATCTTAAGACAGAATTAATAAGAGAGTTTAGAATGGTTGCTATAGGTATCAGGTGAATTATACGGCGTTTCTCCACATCAGAAAATAAGAGAAAATTTTATTTAAAAATGCATATTATCTAAGAGTACAACCAAAAATTTAAGGTAGTAAAAATAAATTTCATAAGATATGTAAAAGACTTTTTTCAGAAAATTATAACCTTTATTGAAAGACATCAAAGACCCAAATAACTTGCACTATATATAGGAAGATCCAGGAATGGAAAGGTGTAAATTTTCCAAAAAAATGATGTAGAAATTCAATTCAATTTCAGTTAAAATTTCTATGAATTATTCTTATGAAACTTGACAAGCTGATTCTTAGATAGATATGAACAATTAAAGAGCAGAAACTGTGACAGCCACCTGGAATCCTGCTGACCACATGGGTGTCCTCCAACTCCATAGAGTGAAACTACTCTACAGGAGAAGCTATCTTACAAAAGTTATTTCAGTAACTCATGCCCAAAATAAAGGCCAAAATTCCCAAACTCTCTAGTTCATGATAAATCATGGGATATATTATGGCTCTGGTATATTTTATTAGAAAAGAAGTCAATATTCTGGCAAACTTCCCAACACTTCAATCAAATATATATAATTGCAAAATAGCGCAGTTATTTTATAAATTTTTTAGAAGATCATTAAATAGTAACAGAGAATGTAATTTCATATCTTTTCTGTTTCTGTAACAGAATAGAATTACTTCATTTCTTTATCAGTTGGGTTGAAAATGAAGAACATATCCAGATTTAGAAGACAAACCGGAAAAATATCTCTTCATTAGAATACATCCCACATATGTTTCTTTTATTCTTTTTAGTGGTCTGTCTAGTTGTATAATCAAAGAAAGTGTATTTCTAATAACTGTAAATACAGTACTACTACAAAAAAATTAAAAAATAAAAGAGCGAGATTAAACAAGACAATTTGGAAGGGCAGGTTGTGAACAGTTCACCTAACAGATGTCAAGGTTTGCCAGAAATGTCTAGAAACGAAGGCAGTGTGATATTTTCTCAGGGAACACAATAATAAAGATGAAAACACCAATATATATGACAATTTAATATACGAGGGAAATAGGAGATGAAAAAATAGTCTTCAATAATTGAAGATAGAAAAACTACTTAGCCATAAAAACAACCAAAGAAAAGGAAAATAAAAGACAGAGTGAGAGCAAGAATGAGAGAGACAGAAAGGAAAAGGAAAGGGAAAAGAGGAAAAGAAAGGGGGGAAAAAGTAAGGGAAAGAAAAAAAGGAAAAGGAAGAATTAACTTTTAACTTTTTGCTGTATATGAAAATAAAACCCAAATAAATTAAGTACTTAAGTGTGAAAGGGAAACTTAAAATTTCTAGAAAAAATACAGTAAAATTTTCGATTTGGTAATAAAGAAGGATTTCTTATTCATGACCTAAAAATCTCAAACCACCAAAGTAACATGATAAATTATATTTATGACCGTATGTTCATGATTAAATACCATTAAAAAAAGATACCATTAAAAAAAGAAAAGAAAGACACAAGACAAATAAAAATATTCATAACAAATACATATTACTTGCAATTTCCTTTGACTATATGGTGTAAAAATAATCCTAGTAGTGAATTACTGAAATAATTTCAATAATTTCCAATAACAAGGATTTATTTCTCAATCATATGTCTGTGCATTGGCTATTGCATATAGGACGGATGAGTTGAGCAGTACTTGGTCAGGAGTGCTTTGGGTCAGCCCCACGTGTCTCTTTGTTCTGGGACAAGTAGCTACCCAGCACAAGCAGAGGCTTATGGCAAAAGATAAGATTGCAAAGAGAGCTCTCAGCTACTTAGTATGCCTCCTATAGCCTTAGCTTAGAACAGAGACATTGACATTCTAAAGCAAGACAAAGGGCCAAGCTCAGCTGTGCTATTCCAAAAGAGAGAAGAAAGTATTTGTTAAACAATGATTCCATCTACCATAGACATAGTCAACAAATCCCATTGCTAAAATATATACACAATTACAATGAACTGATAAGGGGAAAAATTGAGCAATTGGCAAAAGACATGAATAGACAATTCACAGACAAGGAAACATAAATGGTCCCATCTCATTGATAATCAAGAAAATGCAAACTAAAGCTACAAAGAAACACCATTTGTTATTATCATTTTACAAAAATTTAAAAGTTCAACAAAATCATGTGTGAGTAAGAATGGGACACATGTCTGGTACAAGTTCAAAATGGTGCAGTCTCTGAAAGTTAATTTGGCATGACTAGAAGAACTAAAAGTGTTCCTTACCCCATGACCTTTTTATGTACTCTACAGAATTTTTTGTACATCTACAGCTGGAGACATGTACAAAAGTTTTGATAGTGTGGGTTTTGTAATAACAAAACCTGGATGCACTCCAAATATTTTTTGATAGGAAAATAGATTATAAATGGCAATAAAACTTTACTAGTAATTGGATGACTGTACAGCAGGGATAGAAAAATAAGTGAAAAAAAATACAGATAACTCTAACAAACACAATTTAAGGCCAAAAAAAGTTGTATCCAGAAGAATATATGTAGTATGAATAATTTAATGTAAATATGAATAATGACCTATGTTTAAAATTAAATATTATGTTTTTAAGGTTATGCACATGTGATAAAATTTTATATGAGGATAGTAGTTACCTATAGGGGGACACTGGGAATGGGATATGGGATTCAAAGGCATAGTAATGCTCTATCATATCAGGTTTTTAAATATGAGTGAATATTATCACTTTTTAAACTATACATATGCTTTATATGCACACTGTATAAAACCAAAGAAAATTTAACTAAATATGTTCCTTTATTCCTAACACATCTGAGGATCCTGTTTTAATGGGACTCTAGCAAATTGACACCATTATTGGATATAGTTACTCAATGGCTCAAAAAGTCGTATAAAATTTTATGATTAATTGGAGAGGGAGGGAGAGTAAAAATATCACTTGGATACTCAGACATCATCAGAAGAGAAAGCAACCCGTGGATAGAGGCCCAAATGTGGCCTCTGAAGGCATAAGGAGATAGAATTCATTATTTTGATTATTTTTGTCACCATGTATAATCCACCTTGGTCTTGATGACAAATAAATTTGGTTTATCAGCACTTGAAGCAGATATGTCTCCTTGTGGTACACAAAACAAATAAGCCCTCCAGAATCAGAATGCCAGAGCATTGATTTATGAAAAATATATTGATAATTGTACCAGGCATTGGAATACAATTATTCCAGAAGTGGAATTGCCAGGTCTGATCTGACATATTTTAATAGATCTATTCTAGTTGTTGTAGGTCAAGAAGACAAGGTAAAAACTGAGAGAAAATAAAAACAGGGAGATTGGTGGGAGGGCTACTGGAAAAATTCAATGGAAGGATGGTGGGACTATAATGGTATGGGTGGTGATGACATGGTCAAATTGAAACACTGAATGTGTTTCTGGATTAGAAGTGGGGTCTGAGAGAAAGAGAGGAGTTCCTGGTAACTCCAAGGGGTTAGGCTTGAGCAATTATGATCAAGGAGATGGGAGGAAGGGGAATACAATGTGTGGGTCACTTTGGGATGTGAGGGTGATCAAAAGTTTGATTTGATGTTAAAGTGGATATGTCAAGCAGTCTTATGTATATTTTTTCTATAATTTATGAAAAAGTTAGGGTCTAAAGATATAAATTTGGGAATTGTTATCAGTGAGTAGATGGTATTTTAAGCTACAAGACAGGATGAAATTCCCTAGTGAGTGAGTATAGATGAACATAAGACGTTCAAAGACAGAGCCCTAGGGCTGCCTGACATTTGGAGGTTGACAAGAGAAGAATCGTCTGGCATAGGGAGAAGAAAAGAAAGGGCAGTGAAGGTGGGGAGAGACAAGGTGACTGAGGTGTCTTGGAAGTCAAACAGAGAAAGTATTTTATCAAAGAGGTGCTGATCAAATGTTTCAAAAGCTGCTGACATCAAAGATAGTTAACAGAAGAAGAAATAAAAATGGCCTTTTAGGTATCTGAAAATAAGTTAATTGTATTTAATAAAAGAAATGAAAATTTGAACAATATTGAAATATTGCTTATTACCTATCCAAGTTACAAGGCATGCAAAATTTTGACAACATCCTTTGATAAGGATGATGTAGGGAAATAAAATCTTATATTGCTGATAAGAATGAAAAAATGGTGAGAAATTGAGCAATAACTAAAAAAAATGATTTATGCATTTATCTTTGACCGAGTCACATTTAGGGACCATTCTAAAAATATAGGAATCCACGAAAAAAATACATAAAATTCATGACAACTGACTAATTTTCAATACCATAAAAACAAAAGTAAACAAAACAAGACAAAATGAAGCAAAACAACTCCCCACCCTCATCAACTACAAAAAACCCAGAGGGAGCTGTTCTATTTAAGAGACCTTAAAAAAATCTGAAAACCGAATATTGTGTGTAGGCCTTGTCTAGATTCTCTTTAGAATAAATCAACTATGGAAACATAGTTTTGAGACAACAGGGAAATTTTGCTTACAGACTAGATACTGTTTTATTTTATCATTAATTTTATTACTGCTCATTCTATTAGATGTGATTCTTGGGGCCTTATGACAGGATAAGGTTTATAGTTTTTAGAAATGCACATTGAAGTGGATAATGATGAAATGCCATGATACTAAGGATTTTCTTTAAAATATCTCAGCATCATGAGCTTTAAATACTTAACCAAATGAAAATGTGACAAAATCTTGATAATGGTTGAATCTGAGTGATAGGTGAGGGGCATGGTTTGAATATGTAAGGGCTTACCATAATGTCCTCTAAGTTTATCCATGATGTTGCATAAGCAGGATTTCCTTCCTTTATAAGAATGAATAATATTTTATAGTATATATACACACCACAATTTCTTTATCCGTTCATCTGTAGATGAACGTTTAGATTGTTTCGATATCTTGGCTATTGTGAGTAATCCTGCAATGAACATGGGAGTGCAGATCTCTTCAGGATCCTGATTTCAATTCTTTTGAAGATATACCCAGCAGTGGGATTGCAGGATCATATGATAGCTTTATTTTTACTTTTTTGAGGAACCCCATACTATTTTCCATAATGGTTGTACTACTTTACACTCCCACCAACAGTGCACAAATCACAGAAGGATGAATACTACATGATTCCACGTATATGAGGTATCTAAAATAATTGAATTTATAGAAACAAAGTAGAATGGTGGTTTCCAGGGGCTAGAGGGAGAAGGAAAGGGGAAGTTTTTCTTTAATGGATATAAAGTTTCAATTACACAAGATGAATAAATTATAGAGATCCGCTATACAATGTTGTGCCTATAGTTGACAATATTGTATTGTGCACTTAAAAATTTAAGAGAGTAAATCTCATGTTAAGTGTTTTTATCACAATAATAATACAAAATAAAAGAATCAATGAGGGCTATGTGAGATCTCATTGTATTACTCCTACTATTATATATATTTAAAAAAATTAATAATAATTTTAAAAGCTGCTGATATCAAGAATAAGGGGACAAATTGACTGCTGGCATTGACATTATGTTGATCACCTTAGTAAGAGCTGTTTGAGTTGCCAATCTAGGGTAAAATCCTGGTTTGAGTATGTTCAAAAGAAATTAGGCTAACACAGACTACACACAAGTCTTTGGTAAAAATTATGTAGAGGGAAGCAAAGAATTGAAGAATGATATGGAGGGATACGTGAGATCTAATTTTATTTATTTTTAATTTGTGAATTGAATTATTTTAATACATTTTGATGGATTCCTTTGATTTTTTTTCCCTACAAGAAAGTATAATTAGAAATTATCTTGAAAAACATGTAATAAGAATGAATCACTTTAGCCAAATTTAAAAAGATAGCACTTTGCATTTATTGTATGATAGCAATGTTTTATCGGTGGGATGGACCTATCTGGAGTCCCTTAGTTTACCTGCTCTTATTCTTGAACAGATGAATATGTCAGTGTTCCTAATGAAATTTTTTCTCTAGTTTTTCATAAGTTGCCAAACCCTGTTTTTTTGGGGGGGTGGGGGTTAAATTTTTCATTTTTAATTATTGTGGGTACATAATAGTTATATATATTTACAGGATATATGTAGTGTTTTGATACAGGAATACAATGTGTAATAATCAAATCAGGGTAATTGGGGTGTCCATCACCTCAAGCATTTATCACTTCTTTGTGTTAGGAATATTCCACTTCCACTCTTTTACTTCTTTAACCCCTTTCTGTTTGACACATTCTTTTTCTAAATATATGAATACATTCAGTTTTGGCACAGAATGTCTTGACTTTGGGAATACTATTTCATAGGGAACTTTCTTGGGGCCACTATGAGTTAGTCTTAAATTTTACTCTCCAACAATGATATTAGTTTCTTTAAAAATTATGGCACTCACTTTATCCTCTGTATACTGACAATATGTGAAATTTGGGAACAGATTTTATGAAGCAATTCCTCCAAAAGGTAAGTGAGCAGGAATGGAAAGCTACCAGACTATTAATCTTTATTAACTTGTTTAATATAAGTAATATTTAAACTTGTGTTAAATATTAGAGTATTGAATGTTTTTTGATGATGCTATCTTGTCAAGAAAATGTTGTTAACTAGAATGAGTTTGGTAATTTTAAGTTTCTTCTTTTGCATGTTATAAAGATATATGTAAATATAATTATCTTCCTAAAATTCCACAGTTTAATATAAATGTTTAACTATTAGATGGATAAATCAATAAAGGAGTAATGAATTTATATATATCAAACAATACAGAGAAATGTTTTTAAGAACCAGGAATAACTTGATTTCTGAGTGTATTTAAATTGTTTATTTTCATTTTCTTTCCTCTTCCAAAATTATCACCATGAAAACAGAGTAGCTTCTTTTGCTTGTTCCTGCAATGCTTTTCATATTATTATAAAAGGTCTTTTCACAATTACCTTATTTTAAACCAGAGAATGCTGTTAGGGTAAAACATACTCTTTTCAAATAACCTTGATCAAAACCAATGTTCATTTTGAATGAGATCATCAGTTTCAATTAGAAGAAAAGCAAACGATTTTACAAGTTTGAATATTTTTTTGTAAGTGTCAATATCTCCATTGCAAATGGTTTATGATGTTTTAATTCATTCCTTTAAAGAACACTTTATAGAACTGTATTAGAATTTATTAAAATGTAATAAGTGGTTTATATTTTGAGATCACATATTCACACTTATAGGATAAATTTTTCAAAAGATTGTCTTAATATTTCCTATATGGAATGAAACCTTCAGAGACAATATCACACCTAAATTGAAAAGGTGCTATTTTTCACAACTGAGATAGAAGTGACGATCATGCACTCTTAAAAATACGTTAGATGGCTTGAAAAATTGTCTTTATTTTCACAAAGCCTCTGACATTAAAGATGCATTTGCAAAGTCTGACTATAATTTTTAATCAAATGTTGCAGTGGAAAAAAAGTAATATTTAAAAATAAGTATATTTCATATAATTTTAATAAAATAACAATGGTGAACAATTCATGCAAAATCTAACACTTGATTTTCCCTCTCAATATTTAGGGCCCTCCCGGAGTCCTAACTGTCTCAGGAATTACAAACTCTATTTTTACAGTTGCTCAGGTCGAGTCTTGGGATTGCCTTTAGTTTCCACTTTCATTCTCATCTTATGTCCAGCCAATACCAAACCCCATCCATTAGTCTTCCTTCAAGAGATGTTACAATTCTACCACTTTTCACCACTACTCTCTCATGCTAGTCTAAGCCTCCACCAAATCTTTTCTAGATTTCTGCAGCAGGTTCCCAACTGATCTCCTCCCACAATAATCTAATGCAACATAGCAGCCAAAATGATCCTTTTAAAGCAGAAGGCAGATCATGTTACTTATCTGCTCCAAATGTTCTGTGAACTGTTTCAGGGAAAACCCAAAGTGGTTAAAATGACCTACAAAGTCCTTCACGATCTGGTGAACCTCCAAACCATCTGCCCATTGCTACCACTCTTGACCTCACAGACTGAGCTGTAGCCAAGAAAACCTCCTTAATTTTTCTCAGTACAACAAACACAATTCCCCAAGTGGACTTGGCACTTGCTGTTCCCTCTGTCTAGAATGGCCTTTCCTAGAAACCCAGGGTTATTCTCCCTCTTACTAGTTATATCTCTGGTCAAATGTTTTGTTATCAGAACAACTTTTTCTGGCAATCTTGTAGGAAAATAGTATACTGTAGATTTCATACCTCAGACCTGGACTCAGCCAATTACCCAAGTATCCCTGGTTCCTTTTCCTGGGAGATGGTATTTAGAGATCACAGTTTGAACAGAGGAGTGTCATTCCTAATGGTGAACATTGCTAGAACTTGTGTGTGTGTGCGTGTGTGCTATCTACCATCTAGCTATATCTGTCTGTCCATAGCTCTATTGACATAAATATATACACGGATATAGAAGAAAAAAAATGTATATAGATATTGTTAAAATAAAATATCTTTTGATATTTCATGACATTTATATTCATATTCAGTAAAATTTAACCTCTTCTTTTTTATGTGTCCTTTTCCCCACAATGAAGGTCCTGCATTGCAAGGATACTATCATTGGAATTGTGTATATTGTCTACTAGATTATATACAAAGCATCTTTATAATAATAATGCTAACATTACCACCAATTTAGTTTTAAAAGCTTTTCTTGCAAATGGTCTACTCATCTTCTCCTGTTGTCCTCATTGTCAGAACATATAGCCAATACAAATTATATGCTCTTCTTTATGTCTTCCATCAATCTTAATTCTACTAATATAGACAAATCACTATATCTGCAATGCTCACCACAAGTCTTTATGTCAAAGTCTCTCCAGTCATTTTGGTTGTCTGAAGCTCATTCTTTAGTAGATTTAAAGATAATATACTTTGGAACAACAGACCTTGAGAGTTTGCATGCTGATGACAAATTTTCTGCAGACTTTATGCTTGAAAGTAATTTTGACCATATAAAAAATTCTTGTCAATTCCTTTCTGCATTTATTTTTACTTTAAAATTTTCTTTTTTAATTTTTTTTATTTCCCTTAAAGCACTGCCTGCATATTTGCCTTTATTAGTCTTTATTTTAGGAATAATTGCTTTTTTAAAATTTCTAATTCTTTCTTGACTTCTACCAACACTTTTCTGAGTTACATTGTTCTTTCATATTTTACATGACTTTTCCTTTGTCTTTTAAGTTATTTTAATGTATTGATGTTTTATAGATGTTTCTTCTGTTCTACTTTCGTTTCCTGGGTGGATGTCATTGTTTCTTTCTTATTCTCTCTCTTTCGTGATAGTTTTTTATGGGAGCCATTTTGTTGCTTTTATTTTTGTGAACTTAATTTATTAAACTTTAGGATAGCATTTCTAACTTCTTGAATCTAAGTTTCTCTCTCTTTGGTTGTTTTTGTGAACTGTTAAAAGATACAGCAACTTACTTTCTGAGAACTCCTGGTTGTTTCTCTCCCTCAGTTTTACCCAAACTCCTTTTTCTTTTGATTATATTGTTTCTAATTTATTTGAATTCTAGTTACAGCAATTTCTCCTTAGCATGAGGTATTATGCAAAAGACATGGGATGAGTTCTAAGAGTTCATAAGATATAAAATACTCCACACCTCTGGACTTCATCCTAGACTCCTCTCTCCCTCACTACTGCTGTGTGCACCCTCCCACTTGCAGCTGCTATCCTCAAAATAACTTACCGAGCTTTCAACTAAGTGCCTGGTGGTTATTTTGGGGATCTCAGATTTATAAGATGCCCCATTGCTTCCTTCTATTCCTATGCAAAGATGCAGAGGTCTGCTCCCACCTGCTTGCATTTTAGGAATGATGAGGATATTGTCAACTTTTTTACCCTGTAGATATTGTCCATCTCTTTTTGTTTTACTATCATAGTTGTTCTGTATGTTTTGTCTGCCCTCTCTTCTGAATCCTCCTCTCACTTTAATAAGTTGATTTGACTTTACATGATACCAAAAATCTGAGGTGATTAAAAAAAAACCTAGAAAAAATAAGATGCTTTGTTTGAAAGTTGTTAAATTACGGATATTTGTAAGTATCTTGTTTATTGATTGATATTGTTTAATTATGGTACACTGCGTGCCAAAATATTTGAATAAAGTTGCCCTCCTGCATAAAAAAACAAAGTTAAAAAAAAATCTAGAGATTTTCACTCATATTCAACAATCTTTCTGCCTCTTTCTACCCTTTTACTCTTACCTTCCCTGGGGCAGGGGAGTGACCTATTTGTTGCTGAGTTTGAGAGAAAAATAGAGTGCATTTGCGGTGCCTTTGTGCTCTCCTTCTCCTTATGAGAAACATTTTCTGCTCAGAGCTCACACTTTGAATTTTATATGCCCCCTCAGTGAAGGGGTGGTGAAGTTCTGCTAGTGAGGACTCTGGCTCCTGGCCCAAATCCTATGTGTGATCTTTCAGGTCCTACCATGGTCAGCTGCAAAGCTCTACCTGCACACCTCACGGGGAAAGTTGCCCTCCCTATACCAAACCTGGTGCACAATCAGTACATTATAGTCTCTAAACAGAATAGCAGTCAAGGACCCAGCAGTCCCCTCTATGTCTCCTTCTCCTCCCCACTCTGACCATGATCTCAGACGTGTCTGCATTTCTAGCCTGGGCACCTCCATTTGGAGGCTTCTTTCGTGGAGCCCTTTGGTTAAGGCCTCTCTCAGGTGCCTCTCCTGAGATCACCTAGTGAGGGGTTGGGAAACTTGAAAACATTGTTTTCCACTGTGACTCAGTTTTCAGTACTTTTCTACTCCTAACCTTTCCCTTTAACTCCCCTCTCATCCCAAGGTCCATAAAATATTCCAGGCTTTCCAGGCAGTGAAATGTTTCCCCGTCTGTCCTGATCCTCTGGACCCTCCCTGGTGCTGTTCCATGGGGAAGAAAGGAATATTGTGGGAGCTTCTTGCTTATAGTATCTCAGGAAGTGAATCAAAGCTTGACTGTTCATTTCATTTTAGCCTGTTGTCTTGATTGACTGCTATGCCCAACAATTCAGTCCCTTCCAGCTCATCCCAGCTCTTAACAACTGAGTGAGTAAAGTTTTCTTATTCTGGACATCAGTATTAACAAGTCCACTAGCCTGCATATAGGTTAAATTCCCAGTGATAATCCCAATATATATTACTTTTCTTTCTTATTTGGTTTAGAATCCAAGTGAGGAAAACAGAAATGTTATATATGGACTTCCTCAAAACCATAACATCTCCTGCTTGGTCTGAAATCTTGAGGAATACAGAATAAACCACAGCGAAATGTGGGAAACAAAATAATACTTGAATGTCAACCTTTTGTTGGGTTGGCTTGTGGGGTTAGGACCCCAGCACTTTGTATTAGCTCTTATTGTGTGTTGTGGCTGGTTTTTATAGTAGTGTAATTAGCTTGTAACCAATATGGCCTGGCCAAACACGTTTTAGCCTTTGGTCGCATGCGATTTTCGACTTTGATATGTCACTTCAATTTACGGTAGCTTTAACTATAGGAAAGAGGTTGTTTCAATCTTAGCAAAATTGACCATAAGGGTATATAGGTCTCAGGAAAATTGTGGTGCACTGGGACTTCATGAAAGCAGTGGAGGAACAGGCAGAAAATAAAACAATGACTCCATGCACACCACTTTAGAAAAAAGTATGGTGGAGAGAAGGGTACTGAAAGGCCAGGACGCACAACAGCTGAGGAAAAGTAAAGTTTTAAGAAGCAACATGGTTAAGTATCCCCTAGAATACTGGGTACACTGGATTCTGAAACAACAAAGCAACTTTAGATAAGGACTCTGCTGAGGATAATTCTCCTGGGAAAAGATTTAGGAACAGAGGAGGGAAATCACTTTTAGGGCTTTACAGGGCTAAGAAATTCCATAGGCTGAGCAAATTGTTTAAACTACTATGGCATAAGAATAAAAATGTTCACAAAAGAAAGTTAATCCTCTCTCCCTGATAACCATCTTTCATGCTGTATGGGGATTCCAGGAACACAGGTTCAAAGGGTAAGTGCAAATTAATAAGCTTTTATTACAAGATTACAATACAGGTAAGAAGACCTGACTAATGGGATACATTTTCTGCAAATTTTGAAAGTACCACATGGAAGGGCTATCTCAGATGCCTCTGACCCAGACTCAGCTTAGGGCAGCTCCATCATTCTATATCCTGGTCTCTATTTCCTTCTTCACTTTCTCCTTTCTTAGCGAAGACAAGATACTTGTTTAGAAACCAAACCTGCCTACTTAGATCTTCTCTTCTCCTATTCTGTGAGCTGGCTGCCTGTATAGTTAACTTTTTGTTCTACTTTTCCATGTTTTATGTTTAATACGGTCACAGGCTCTTGCATGGGGAGAGCATCTCTGATCCAGTGCTGCTCGTAACTGGTTGGGTCAGTATGAGAAAACTCACTTACCTAAGGATATGAGTAGCATAACCTGTCATCAACTTTGTCAGTAGTAAATATGCATTTTTTTCCTTATCAGCCTTACCTGTGTATCTTATTTCTCAATTGATTCCAAATTGGCAGGTAAAAGAGGGCTGTTTATGTCCTGCACCCCTCTAAATCCCAATACTTGCCTCTTCCAGCTCATTTTATGTTATTCACTCCTTCACTCTTTCTGCGCCTATGCTCTGTTCCCCACGTACACATACCCTACACCGTAGTTACCACAAGTAACCTGCAATTCTCCATACACACCTCAGATTTTGTGCTTTTGTTCAAGTTAATCCAATCAGAACATTATTCCCATAGAAAAACTGCTGATCTTATAAAACTCACTGCAAAGGCATCTTCTTTTTCTCCCTGAGTCTGTCCCCAAGTCAGAAGTCCTATATCCCACTTGCACCCAGCTCTCCTTAGAACATATAGTGCAGCCTGCCTGGATTGTAGTTAGTTGTAAACCTGCTGTCTTAACTTGGGTTGCCATAATAAAGTACCTTTATTGAGTGGCTTAAGCAAAAGAAATCTATTTTCTTATAGTTTTGGAGGCTGGAAGTCTAAAATCAGGGGACCAGAATGGCTGGGCTGTGGTGAGGTGTTGCTGAAAGGTGGCCGCCTTCTCACTGTGTGATCACGTGATGGAGATGAGACAGAGCAGGTTCTTCGGTGTTTCTCTTATAAGGACGTTGATCCTATTGGCTCCACTCCTCATGACTTTGTTTAACCTCTATTACTTCCATAAAGGCCCCCTCTCCATATAAAATTGCGTTGAGCTTTGGAGCATCAACATGTGAATTGGGGGGTACAATTCAGTCCATAGCACCCACTTTTCATGGCAAGAGCATCATAAACCTCACAAGAGAAGAGATTTCTTATGTGACTTCATTTATCCCACAGCCACCAGCACAGGAATGTTGAGGAATGTTGCTTTCGTATGTATACCTACCATTTTCAATCCAATATCTATATTATACATGTTAAAGCTATCACATAGCCCTTTCTTCTCCAAGTCTTTCTTTTTATACTTTGATTTGTACGTGTCAGAAATATATTAATATGTGTCTTTTCAGAAGTTATGTCTTTCATAACTTTATAGAAAGATATATCAAGATAATTAAAAATAGAAATAAAACTAAATGTGAAGTGTAAATCATCAAAGCAAAGCCAAAAAAATCATTTGAAGAAAGACTCAAACTAAGAGAAAGGCGAAGTGCTTCATACATTATGTAATGGTAAGAAACATAAAAGGTAAGTAAATAAACGTGATGCAGTTTAATACAGGGCATCAAATAGAACCTTGTGAACAGAGCTTCTCATGAGACTTCCCTTGCATTTCCCATCACACTGCCTACTCTGTTGGTGCTAACATTTCACAGCATTTTATTGACTGGTGTTTCAAATATCCTTAAATTTCTACAGCACAACAGAACATCTTGTTAGTATCTATCATATTCATCAATGTGAAAGTAAAAGTTTAAAAAGATTGAAATAAGTAGAAAAGCATTTGCTGTGCCATGAGACTTTAGGTGTTATAAAGTAACAGAAAACATATTACTTTAGAAAGAAAAAAAGAAAAGTAATGTTTTCCTTGACAGTACTAATGTTTTCTAACCCAGTCTATAATACGATTTTAGCATTTTAGTTGATTTCCGGAAAGACTGACCTTTCAAAATTATGTAATTTCTGCACAAAATCTCCTCTGAGACCTTACTACTGCTGACAGAGAATTCTTGATAATTTTCATACTTCAAGAGTTAAAACCATGCTAGGTAAGAATTCTTTATGAAATATGATATGAAAACATATTGATTGTTTTCTTGTTTTAACTATTCCAAATTGCCAAATATCTTTTTGGTGTTTCACTTTTGGGAGAGTTCATAAATGTTTGGAGTATTTGGATTTATTATAGTATACTCACTTATGGGTAACTTATCAACTCTTCCCCTGCTTCCCTTCACCAATCCTGTATATCCAGTGGTGGTTTTATATTGATTCTTTCAGTGTCACCCAATCAGACAAGCAATTTGGAAACTTGGAGTCAGCCATTCTTGGGTCATTCTTTTCCTTCTTTGCTATGTTTAATTGACCAAGAAGTTCTATGGATCTTCCATATTAAATATTTTTTAATTTTTCCCATACTTTTGTATCCCTGAAGCATTGGCTACAGTTATGAACATTATATTTTATCTGGATTACTGAAAGGAATTTCCATTATTCTCACTGCTTTATCTGCCCCCTGTTTTCATCCTCATCTATTTACCTACCTTGCTGCTGGCAGAATAATCTTTCTAAAATTCAAATAATCATGTTCATCCTCTGATTTAAACCACCAGTGGATCCTCTTTACTAGTAACAGGAAGTTAGATTCACTAGCATGGCATAAATCACCCTCCCAAACCCAGTACTTACCTACAATTTCAGTCCCATGTATCATTTCTCTCTCCCTCATACCCTGAACTTCAAATATAGATAATCCTTTTTAGTTTGCTGCAAATATATATGTGACTTTGTATATATTACATTTGACTGAACTTTGTCTCCTCTGATTGTCCTCACATCTATTCACCCTTCAGTATCTCTATCAAACATTTTCTCTTCTTTGAAGACTTGCCCTCTCATCCCAGCCAATGTCATAAAATTTATACTATTTGCCATATCCTATTAGTTTGATTTTTTATTCCATTTCTCCCAAGCTCTACCAGTTCATGGTTTATTTCTGTTGTCTCACTGTATTATACCTGCATTCTTACATCTCGGCTTTAGTCCCTTGTTTTATAATATACTTTTTTGCATTATTTTATATATTTGTGACCATATGTATAGGCATAGTTTGCATTTCCTGTGTGAATGGATTTTTCTGGCTGACATTTTTTGCCTGCCAGCTGCCTTTTCTGTTCTTTTTATCCTTTTGCCATGGAATGTCTTACGGTCTCTTTGATTTCTTTGTGATTATTACTTACCTTTCTATGACATATGTTCTTCTTGAACTAAGATGTTTATACTGAGAAAAGGGTAAAGCCTAGTTTCTGGCTTACATAAATTCTCTGTAACACAGATGTGTGTGTGTGTCTGTGTGTGTGAGAGAGAGAGAGAGAGAGATTTTTGAAGCTTCACTCCTCTTCATGCCACAGAGGCTGGGAGTCATAGGTCTGCTCATAGTGTGGTCTTCTTCACCATGCTTCATCTACAAACCTCTCTCTGCAAATTTGCCTTGTCTGTTCAGTACAGGAATGTTCTTAAAGAAAGGACTTGCAATGATTTTCGCTGTTCTAAGCAAGAGGCTGTTTGGCTTTAGGTGTATGTCACATTCCTTAGAGTAGGGTTCTCCACTAGCATTATCCAGTGTCAGCAGCACAGCAATGGGTGTCCTCTCCCAATGTCTGTGACACTTCTTTTGACCTTTATTGCTACTGTGATCCAGGAATATATGTATCTATCAATTTAAGAGAAGATAATATTTGGGTTTTTTTTATTTATGCTCTTCTAATCATTTTAAGTGATTGCTGAGAAGGAAAGTAGGGAATGTCATCTTTCCTTTGCTATATGAGAATAAAAATAATTATACTGTATTAAAATTGTTAGTTACAGGTGAATTTTATTTCATGGATTGAGAGTATCTTAAGGAGAGAAAACATTTATATTACACATTTGTTAAATCCACATTTCAGAGTTTAGATGCTGCTTCATTGCAAATGTTTAATGCATCTTAATTCACAAATGAGCAAGCAGAGGGGATGTCAGTGGCACTACTAGCTGAAGCCATTACAGCCAGAGGAAAAACATTGCAGCATTGACATAAATTAGTAATAAAATGTGTATGACGTCTGGGAATCTGTTTATTTTGTAGGCTTATATTCAACTGTGATTTTGTATGATTTTCATTTTATCAATTTTCAGGATAGCTACATTTCTTTTTAAGTTTGACATTTTTTTTTGTTAAGGCTTGAAGTTATTCAACCCCAGCACCAGGGTTCCCTTTTCCAGGCAAACTTCCTTAAGTATGGACTCTCAAAAGAGGTTGCCAAATGTTGCCGTTATCCCTTTTTCTGAACTTTTAAAAGAAAGTGTATTTTTCCCTCTACCTACTAAGATATGAAAAATTCTTTTGTTGATGAGTTTTGGCAACCATTTAATGAACTGATAAAAAATCATATTTTCAGGCTCCAAAGTGTCTATAACACATATACCTTTTCTGTAGTGTGTTTTGATTCTATTGCAGGAAGTATAGCATGACGACTCTGAGCATAGGCTCTAAGATCCGACATTCTTTTTCTTTTTCTTTTTTTTTTTTGAGACAGAGTCTCACTCTCTTGCCTGGGCTAGAGTGCTGTGGCATCAGCGTAGCTCACAGCAACCTCAAACTCCCGGGCTCAAGCCATCCTCCTGCCTCAGCCTCCTGAGTAGCTGGGACTACAGGCATGCGCCACCATGCCCGGCTAATTTTTTCTGTATATTTTTAGCTGTCCATATAATTTATTTCTATTTTTAGTAGAGATGGGGCCTCGCTCTTGCTCAGACTGGTCTCGAACTCCTGAGCTCAAACAATCCTCCCGCCTCAGCCTCTCAGAGTGCTAAGATTACAGGCATAAGCCATCTCGCCCGGCCTTAAGATCCGACATTGTTCATTTTGAATTCAGAGTCCCCCATATTCTAGTCACCTTATACACAGCACTTAACCATTCTGTGTCTTAGTTTCCTTATTTATAAAGTGGAAATAATAATATCTACTTCACAGGATTATTTGTATTATACTGACATGTAAATATTAAATACCAGGGTCAAAATATGTTTTCCCAATTCCATTACCTGAAACTTATTTTATTGTTGGCACTGTAATGTTTCATTCATAAATGATTTTTAAATTCAGGGTTTGCTGAATTATAGAAAATAATCAAAGCCACAGAGTTTCACTGCTGGCAATAATGTCTTATCTTTTTTTCTCCTCAAATTCTTTGGTGTCTCTATTCATCCTACACATTCTGTTCCAGCTACTTTATTTCCAAAGGTTCTGGGCAACATCAGTCTCACATTGAATCCTTTCTTCACAGAACACAACAGGCGTATGTACTTGGTTTTGAATAATATAGATAAAAAAAGATGGAAAAGGGGAATCTATAATTAAAGCACATTTCTGTTTTTGTGATTAAACATCCCTTTCAAACGTTTTAGTGTCACTCTGGAATCTTACATAAAAAATAGGCAAACTAAGTTCAGTATTATAATATACTCAGAAGTTTAATTAAAAATAATTTCTATTGCTGTTCATAAAGAATTAGTACTTATAAATGAATATACATGTTTATTTTATGACACTTTATTTTATGAAAGATATATTTAACATACATAGTATATATATGAACACCTATACCATATATAAACATATTTTAAATTAAGATAATCTAACATTTATCCTCTTAAAATTATATTATTTCCAAAAATTTAGGCTTAAATATATAACGTACAAAACTGGCATAACACATTTGTCAACTTGAAGTAAATTTACAACATATTATATTTTTAAATTTTTTATTGAAGTTAACATATATACAGAAAAGCACATATCAGTATATGGCTTAATGAAATTTTACAAACTGTATGCTCCTACGTAACTATTATAGTACCCAGACCAAGAGATGGAATATCACTAGCACATCAGAAATCCCCACTGTGTCTTCTTGTAGACATTAACCCTACACAAGGGTTACTATATACTGATTTCTAACCACATACATTAGTTATAACTCTTTTTGAACTTTAAATACAAGGACTTATTATAGCATGTTTTAGTTCATGCTTAGCTTCATTCTTTCAATGCTATGATTTTTTGTGAGACTTAACCATATTTTGCATGTAATTTTTCATTCTCATTTCTATAAATACGCTGTTTATAGATATTTGGGTAGTTTCCACTTAGAAATATTATAAATCATGTTGCTGTGAATGTTTTAGCACAAATCTTGTGGTGAAAATATGAACTAATAGCTGTTAGAATATAAACTTGGAATGGAATTGCTAAATTAGGTTAGTACACATCCAGCCTTAGTAGATACTATTATGCAATTTTTGTAATGTGAACATGCCATAATAAGGAGTTCTCCTTTGGGTCCTTGTTTCCTCTTGGCTAAGAAGAGTTAGAACCACTTCAGAGGGATTCCAAAATCATTGAAACTAAAAAGAAAAAGTAGGCTTCTTATCCATATTCTCCCAGGCTTCCATGCAAAACTTTCTCTTTCTCCAAGACCCAAAATGCACCGCAGGTGATTATTGAGAGAGGGAATCTTTAAGGGACATAATCAGTCCTGTTACATTTTTCCTTTGGTCAATAGCTGCATCTTTGCCTTGCATTATCATAACTAAGATGTTCCCTCAAACAATTCTTCACAGTACACAGATGGTATGCTCAAAGGTGACTTTATATATATCCAAGTACATAAAGAAGCATGTGAAAACTTCTAATTGGAACCTTTACAAAAGTTCTACCTACCCAAGTGCCCAGCTGTAGATGCAAATATCTAATATATTGGAATCTTTCCAACCTGTATTTATGCTTGCCTCATTCTGCAAATATCCATGCATAGTATTCAGTATGTCTCCATAGAACATACCAGTTTGATATAATTTATTAAGTTTTAAAATTCAAAACAACAATATGGCCAAAAATAAAAAAAATTACTTAAATTGATGCACAAAATCTGATCCAAATTTCTCTAGGAACAAATTACTGTTATTCTCTGCCAATAGAAATGCTTGCTTTCAAATAAAGTTTCCTGAGAGTTACGTTACAATCTGTCTTATTTAAAAACTACAAGCAGAAAAGAACGGAACATAGATAATGCAAAATGCTAACACATTTCTCAGAATTACTTATATTTGAGTTTAAAATAGCTTTTGTTCCTTTATTGGCAAATATGCACATCTTCCATTTTGGCATTTCACCTCACACCAGCCAATAAAGTCATATTCTTACTTTTGAGTAAGAATCAACAACCTTTTCAGCTTCCTTTATTTACCTCAATCTGAAATTCATTCTGTAATGAAGATACGGCTCTCTCTCTGTTTCTACTTTCCCTCATCTCTCTGTTACCTTTCTAGGTCCTTGAGTGGTTGAGTGGTTAGATTTAGAAGGGCTTTCTCTCCGCCTCCTAATAAGGGTTGTGCTGTCAACAAAATGGATATTCCTTTGGTTGGGCATTGACAGTAAAAAAAAAAAAAAGTCCTATATTAGATATAAATTTAGCATAGATTTTCTATCCTATCTGATAATAGAGAAGAGGTTTAGTTATTTAATGTTATAAAATGGCAGACAATTCCCTTAACTAAAGCAAGGTTACAATTTCAAATTGCATAGGACAATTTTAAATTGCACAAAACAGAATGGCCAAAGGATATGGAGCCTATGGGAACAAGTAAGGAGAGAGAGTTGGGGTCTAAGAGGTGGGCCAAATCAAGGTACAGAAGGAAGACAGCATGGATGCTGGGGATTAATTTAAGCTTCGCAAAATCCTGATATGTATGTATAAATAAGGTATGTTCATTCATTTTATACTAAACTTTTTGTTGAAGTATATGTATCACACATGCACACATACATACCCACAAACCAATGAAACTCCACAAAATAAACACACATGTAACCAGCATCTATATCAATTTTGAGAATAATACGAACACCTACAGTACCATCCCTGTGTTCTCTCCAGTCACTATCAGCTCACTAACAGCATGGTTTATAGCACAATAGATTAGTTTTGCTTGTTTTCAAACTTTATATAATTGAATCAACAGTATATACTTTTTATGGACAATTATGTAATGCTTAACATTATATTAGTGAAATTGATCTGCATACTTTGTATTTACAATTGATTCATTTTCATTGCTGTACCACAATCATCATATGAATACGGTGAATATTAAATTTTTATCCCCTTTGGCATATTGATTAAAGATCATGACCTCTTTGTGAGACTGGTTAGGTTCCTCCCAAGAATAAGATACAAGTGAGTGGATTTTCTAAAGAGATTCTAAAATCCTTGATGTCTGTTATAAAATTACTCAAACAAGTTTTCGCAGTGGCAGTATCGTAGCCAATGAGTTTTATCTGAAGCGTGATTATTGCGCAAACATTTTATCAGGAATGCTAATTACTTCTCAGAAAGGATAATAGGTTATATCAACTCAAAAATTCTGTTGAAGGCCAGCTTTAGAACAATTTTCTTTCTTATAGATGTTTTTCAGTAAACATTATAAATGCTCAGTCTACACCTCTGGATAGAATTGTTCTCATAGGTCTTGAAGTTGAAGACAGGGCATTCTCTTTACTCAGTTTATTCTAACTTTAGCCCTCAACCCAGTTATATAAAAGATGATTAATTTTTTTTCCTTTTTATAAAAATGGCTGCAAAACTCAAGATTCAAACCAGTTAGAATGACATTGAAAGATTTTAGGTTATTCATATATTGAAAAATCTCTACTATTTTAGCAAGAGTGGAATTTAACAACTTGCATCTGAAATTTACAAAACTAAAAATAACTTATATGAAGAAAATAATTACCAATAAGTAAATGTTTTGTCTAATTCACTTTTTATTTCACAGTCCTGTTACTAAAAAAGAATTATCATGTGAAATTAAAATAAACCATAAAAGGTGAGAGAAAATATGATTCACTGAACATACTTTCTTTACTTATAAACTTTTCAGTACAAACTCTGTTATGATTAAAGAGAAACTCTTAGTTTGTGAAAAGATTGTTTTAAGGTGCTATTAGAACACAACTGGGTTCATATATTCATTTGTTTTAAAAGCCAAATTGTATAAAGCAGTGATCAGACCTTTGGTAGGTATTCTCCTCTATCTCCTTAAAAAATAAAGGAACATCGTATTAAACAAAGACATGAACTTAGCTTCAAAACCTCTTTCAAATTTCTTCTAAAATAAAGTTAAATTTAAATGTCTTTCAAAATAACCAGTATAGCAGTACATTTATTTCCACAAGTCAGAATTCTTGATATGCATGCTATTAGCATGATTTTTACAATTGAACTGGTGCAAACAGAGAGTAAAGCAGTTCTATAATCTCCAAACATGCTCCCTGGGCCTTGAATCTAAAGCCATCTGGACACTGTGACAGCATTCTATTTATTACATACAAAAGCCTGGATTCTGCCGATGCATAAACAGTAATTAAACACACAAGCCAACCATGCATGCCAGTTCAGTGAGAACTATCCTTTGAGTATCTTAGAGTTTCCATGCCAATGAGCTTATTGAGAAATTGACTGGTGATTAAAGATTAATGATTTATAGTTGCAAGTGAGGTTCATTTGCTGCTTACTGAAATATATTTGACAGCATCTTTGTGCTTTTCTTAGCATCCATAGTCATAATCATTCTTAAGACAATATCTCAACTAATTTCAAACATGAGCTTGAAGTGGCAACATATATTAATAAAATGTCAAGTATTTTGATACCTAAGTTATCATACAGCATGCCTCTTTTCCTATGCCCTCTTTGACTAGGAAGTTTTATTTGAACACTTTTAAGTATAACTCTACCAATGTACACATTGGAGAGAACATCTATTTAAGATTTTTTTCCCCTAACTTTGTTTCTGTAATTCATACCTTGTCTGGCTAGTCACAGCCTGTGCTTAAAGCAGGAGGACATGATGGATGAAAAAGAAAAATAACGGAGGCACTTACAAAGAAGGCTGGTTGTACCTTTGGTTAATCAGCATTTTACTTTTTAAAGGTGTTCAGATTTTTCAGAATTTGTTGATTCCCATGAGAAAGCAGATGCTGGGGAGAATTACTACTCAGTTAAGCGTAAAAATAGTTGCAGCTGGGGGTGGGAGAACTCATAAGTTATGTTTCAGAATAGAGTATATTCTTGAGTGCTATACCCTTAGAGCTACTGGAATCTGTTAATTCACTCATACTAACATAACATATAATTTGCTTTATAAATGCAGTAAAGTATAACTGAAAATATGACTGACCCCTTCATAACCTTAATGGTTCTATAAATACAGAACTAAAGTAATTTATAAAGCTGTTAAAATTAATTCTGCCATTAAAATAAACTCCAAAGTACATTACATTATTACTGTAGTAACCTAACTATGAACTTCTCTGAGTCAGCAAAGTGAATCAATGGTGATGAATGATTATTGCTGCTGAGCAGTGCATGGATTAAATGCTTGCCTGGTCAGGAAGGAACTTTCTTCCAATACAAACAGGCTTGCCTTCATTGACTATTTTTCTTTCCTGGCCCATGGTCCTTCTTTTCTATGAAGTTCTTTGGCTTGAGAGGTTAAACCTTGGCAGGCACATATTTGGCTAATGCTACCTCTCCCATTAAATTCTTCTTAAAATTCTCATATCAACTTTTATTCATGGCAATATATTGTTCAGACGCTTTGTTATATAGATTCCCAAGATTTCACCTGAACTTCATTTTCTGCAAGAGGGAGATGTTTGTTGTCAATATCCTCAAAAAACAGGTTAGTGAGTTTCAAACTCTCTCCAGTTTTACCACTAATTTGATGCACTATGTGATCAAGGCCCTTGCTGAAAAGTGGGGAGAATTGCCTTGGTTCTCTACTCAGCATGGAGTAAATGTAAAAATATCTTAGATAAGATCCACAACCAGGCCTCACACCTGTAATCCTAGCACTCTTGGAGGCCACGGTGGGAGGATTGCTTGAGGTCAGGAGTTCAAGGCCAGCCTGAACAAGAGGGAGACCCCCATCTCTACTAAAAATAGAAAAAAATAGCTGGGAGTGCTGGCACTTGCCTGTAGTCCCAGCTACTCAAGAGACTGAGGCAGGAGGATTGCTTGAGCCTGGGAGTTTGAGGTTGCTGTGAGCTAGGCTGATGTCACAGCACTCTAGCCTGGGTGACAGAGTGAGACTCTGTCTCAGAAAAGAAAAGAAAAAAAAATCCACAACCAAATTATTTAGAATTTCTGCCCCTTTATTTAACCAAGACTTTCAGCATCTGAACAAATGAACTTCATTGGTTCAAAAGGTGATGTTTTCTACTGGTGATTGTTTCTACTCCAACTCTATTAGGTGAGTTTTTTTCTAGGCCCTATTTCTCACAGTAAAAAAGAATTAGTGCCTTTCTAGAGATACTAGAGAAGAGTCTGCCAGTGAATAAAATGTGCAGAGCTGCAGATGCCTTAACTAAATGACTCACTCCCAACCCAAACTCACATTGTCACTATTCAAATATCTGCTTTGATGAAATTATCCATAATTATAGGACCTAGACCTTCATCATTGCTGTCCAGTTGTTGAAAGCAGAAATACTAAATCTCTGAATCACAGGGGCTACTGTGCACTCTGAAGTAGTAGTTGAAAGGTATTCCAGAGGAAAAAAGAAAATCATGTAAAGAAAGCAGTGAGAAATACTAAAGAACATGGATGTTTTCTATCACTGTTGAAACTACTTAAGCAGCTGAATTTAATTGTTTCAGACAGTTTTATATTAAGGACCAATAAAATAAAAAGTGAGCAATAGTTACCTATAGTCTAGGTTGAGAAATGACTAAATAAAGTCTGCTATAAACTGTAAAATGGACTATGTCCACAATCAAACTAATGATTTGGAGAAATCATTCGAGAAGTAAAAGAAGCAAAAAGATTTCAGTAGGCAATACAATCAAAATCAATAAACTTTCCAGAGGAAATATTGGTAATATATATTAACAGGCTTAAAAATATTCATGTACTTTGGCCCCCAAATTTATTTTCACAGAATTTTTCCTAAGAAATCATGGATGTTATCAAGTATTTGATTAAAAAGATGAACCCATTTGGATCTTTGAATATCAAAGAAAATGAGAGACAACATAAGTGCCAAATGATAGTCATTTAAATGGCATTGTTGGAAAATATGTAACAATATGAGAATAACATAATTATAACAGAAAAGGTATGTTATAATACACTTGATCTTAGCTAAAAGGCCAAGAAGCAATAAAAGTATGTTATAATATATGCTACATGATTTTATTTCTGTTTAGATGAGTGGGATGAAACATTGTCTTAAGTATTAATAGACCATTATTATTAAAGATGAGTCCATAGAAGGATCCTTTTGAAAAATATATATTTTTCATTTCTCAGATGGTACACAGGGATGCATTTGAGAGATGCTGAGGGAATGGGGAAAACAGTCCTTTAGGAAGTGCGTGTGTGTATGTTGGGGAGAGGCTGGGGGATCCCATACTTTAAGATAAGAAGAGAGTAATAGAGTTGATGGCAGTTTTGAGGCTTGAAGAGAAAGGGAGAAGGAAATGAAGCAGAATGAAGCTTTACTGATAAGAAAAGTGAAAAAACCTGGAGGAAAGGTCTATAGCCCTTGCCAAGATTATTTGATTTGGACTCTTCTTTTCTTTTCTTTCCTTTTTTTTTTTTTCTGATTTCTTGCTTTCACTTCTTTTTTTTTTTTTTTAATTTCAGCTTATTATGGGGGTAAAAAAATTCAGATTATATATATTGCCCATGCTCCCCCATCCCCCCCCCCCCGAGTCAGAGCTTCAAGTGTGTCCATTCCCCAGACAGTGCACATCGCACTCATCATGTAGGTATGCACCCATCCCCTCCCCCCTCCCCACACATCTGCCCGACACCCAATTGGTGTTATTCCCAAATGTGCACTTAGGTGATGATCAGGGAAACCAATCTGCTGGTGAGTACATGTGTTGCTAATTTTTCCATTCTTGGGATACTTCACTTAATAGAATGGGTTCCAACTCTCTCCAGGAGAACAAAAGTCATTCTATATCACCGTTATTTCTTATAGCTGAGTAGTACTCCATGGTATACATATACCACATTTTACTAATCCACTCATGAATTGATGGGCATTTGGGTTGTTTCCACATCTTTGCAATTGTGAATTGTGCTGCTATAAACATTCGGGTGCAGGTTGGACTCATCTTTTCTGTAGTGGTAGCAAAGTGATGAACTTGGTCATGAGGTGACCTAGTTTTATTTAAAAAAATTTACTACCTATATAAAAATATTGTGAACGCCAGTCGATTCCTGTGTGACATTTTATTGTGTATTTGTGTGGTTTGTATTCTTAAAATAAATATGCAACCTAAGGTCTTCTTAAAACTTTTAATTATTTTATCTTTTAAACATAGCTAAAGGAAATGATGTTGATTGATCACAATGTGATAAGATTAATACTAGATGCTTAATGGGCATTCTAAAAAAAAATCTAATTCCTTCTCTCTTTAAGCTTTCCATTTATGAGTTAAATATGCTCTTTGTTTTTATAGTACTTTCTGCATTTGGTGGCGGATAACAGAATAGAGACCTAAGATTTACATACTAAATCATGTTTTTTTATTTTCTTTCTGATATTTTCATTTTGTGAATCTGATCTAAAAGTTCAAGTCCTTCTTTAAGAACAGGTTGAAACATCTTGTAAGCAATCTGTCCCAATCCTGCCACTTAATTTGACAGGCAAGATTATTGAGACACAGAGATCTAAATTTGCAGGACATTTTGGGATGACTTACTAGACTGAAGTCTCACCCAACTTCTGCCCCAGGTTGGCTGTTACTGGACAGCTTCTCTTAAAACCCTCAGAACAATTT
Source organism: Eulemur rufifrons (assembly GCF_041146395.1). Lineage (NCBI taxonomy): Eukaryota > Metazoa > Chordata > Mammalia > Primates > Lemuridae > Eulemur > Eulemur rufifrons. Next base: position 72,946,380 of record NC_090985.1, read on the forward strand.
AATTTATCCAAAATGCTAAATAGAAAAAGAATTAGTTCAGGAGTATCTCTAACTTTATTTTATATATATATTTTTTGCATAATACTTTATTTCCTTAATCTATGATCTATTGTGAAAAAATATATAACTGCATATATGTTTTTTGAATGAAGGTATGGTACCTGTTTATCTGGGTTTAGTGGCGAGATACTAGGTTTGAGAAGCTATCGCTGCCTTGGGTGTACCTGGTGATGCACCAGACTGCTGCAGAGGCAAGGTGTCTGAACAATCTGGTTCCTGTTCCCCAATCTCACCTTCACGTAGAGAAGTTTTGTGTTTAACTATTTTACATATTTTTCTTCTTAGCAAGATATTATTTGCACAATGGATTGAATGACTTAAAATTTAAAACAAAAACAGAACCCCCAAATACACCATTGCAGCACTAATATTAGGACTAATAACCTTAGTCACAATAGGTAGAGGATTTTATTGCATGAATTACTTTTGAATTAGGGATGCTTTCAGAGATTAATCTTTTTTTTTTTTGGTATATGCTGTTTTGTGTTTTTACATTGCTCTATTATAAGCATATATTATATTTATAATCAGGACACAATTTTATTTATTTTTTTTTTTTTGAGACAGAGTCTGGCTAGAGTGCCGTGGCGTCAGCCTAGCTCACAGCAACCTCAAACTCCTAGGCTCAAACAATCCTTCTGTCTCAGCCTCCCGAGTAGCTGGGATTACAGGTATGTGCCACCATGCCCGGCTCATTTTTTCTATATATATTTTTAGCTGTCTAAATCATTTCTTTCTATTTTTAGTAGAGACGGGGGTCTCACTCTTGCTCAGGCTGGTCTCGAACTCCTGACCTCCAGCAATCCACCCGCCTCAGCCTCCCAGAGTGCTAGGATTACAAGCGTGAGCCACCGCGCCCGGCCAGGACACAAAATTTTAAAAAATTCTCTCAATTAAGGTAACATAAAATTATTTGTCTACATTAAGAAAATTTGGCAAAGGTTTTCTCTTCTTGGTTGTTTAGTTTTTCTTCTAATTCCTACTATATTGCCATAATACTGACTTCCTTGTACTCTAGCTCTGGGTTTATCCCCCTGTGGCCAGACTGATGAATCTTCTTTGCAGATGGTATATTATTTCTCTACATATAACAAACGATTCAGGACAAGAATATTTTCACCTCCTTTATCACTACCACACTGGTCCAGGTCCCTGCCACCTCTCGCTTACACTCTTGCAATGGCCTCCAAACTGGTTTGTCTCCTTCTGCCCTTTGCCTCCCCTCCCAAATCTATTTTAACAGAACACACTAGAATAATATTCTTAAAAATGATATCAGATTATAGCAGCCAATGCTCAGAAACCTCCAATAGCTCTCATCTCCAATTGTAGTAAAATCCAAAGTCTATACCACCCTTCCCTTCCACTCCTATGTACTGGAGGTCTCCTAGCTTGTCTTCATCATGCTGGGAATGCTCCCACTGCAGGACTTCCAAACATACTGCTTTCTTTCTTTCTTTTTTTTTTTTTTTTTTTCATACTGCTTTCTTCCTAGAATGCTTTTGCCCTGGAAATTCCCATGAATTGCTCCCACGCTGTCTTCAAATATTTGTTCAAATACTATTTTCACAGTGAGGCTTTGTCTTACTACCCTCTTTAAAATTACAATTTCCACTCCTGCATTCCTTTCCCAAGTTTCTTACTTATTTTCTCAACATAACAACTACCCATTCTAGCATTAATATATACCTTATTACTTTTTGTATTGATTCTATGCCACTATGGCATAATTTACAAGAACGCAAGATTTTTTTACTGTTTTGTTCACTAAGATATTCCCATGCTAAAGTAAAATGACTCCCATAAAATATTGAATAAACGTGTTAAAAATTTATTCAACTTTTTAATGGGAGGATCAGCAGGATAGTAAAACTGGTAAAACACATTTGCGAAACAGTATATTAGGCACCAAAGAAGGGATAATATTGATAGATTAGATATAGAACTGTCTATGTCCTACAAGGCAACATAATAATAAATTTGAGGCTAAATTTCGATCAGAAAAAAATAATTTAAATTTCTACTGAACAAAACGCTGCAAGTACCAACTAATTTCACTGCATGTGAGCACTAGTTAACAGAAATACCAAGTCAAACAAAGGCACATTCATCTAGATAGTTCAATAATCCTGAGTGTGCCTGTAAAGCAATGTTCTGACATGACCTTGAAAAGGCAGGCATTTTTTCTTAAAACTCAAATGCCAAGCATTATTGTCATGTAGTAAGTACTCAATAAATCAATAAACATTTGTTGATTATGTAAGTGAATGTTATTATCTTCAATTAAATTGTAGAAAAATCTTATTCTGTACTAAAAGTTAACCTATGTCTTTAGGGTGTTCTAATATGCTACATTTTAGTTTATTTTTCAGCTAGAAATATTACCTCCACATTTTTGGGGCAGTATTGTCATTGTTCTCTATGTGCAACTAATCACACAGTCCAATAATGGGAAACCTTATCTTGGCAAGAGGAAATTCTATGCTAAATACATGCAGCATGGTTTCTACAAGTGTAGGTTCAGAATATCCTTCCAATTATTTATGACAAGTTGACCTATGGTTTGGAGAATACACTGATTTTTACAAAAGAAAAGGGCACTTGCTGTATGGTAGGAGAAAATGTAAATTGCGACAATCTTTCTAAAAGGCATTTTGAATAGAAAAATAAATACACATAGCTGATGACCAGGCAATTATAATTCTATGCCTTTAAATCACAGACATTTTAAGTTTCCTTCAGTGTCTTTTATTTTCTATTGTTTTTCTACAAAGCACAGATATTAACAAATGACATTCAATGCAATAAAACATAAAGACTTACTTTAAATCCTGGAATAAATTATTTATAAGTATATTCAGCCTTTAAGACCATTGATATACTGCCAAATTACTGTCAGATAATAGGTATAGTGCAATTATAAATGTACTGTTTCCTTTAAATATTAAAAATTATATTGAAATATTTACCTTAATATTGTGTCATACACACATCAACCAGCAAGAAGGTGAAAATGTCTGAATTTGAACAATATGAAAATCTGCAGAGTTGCTCTGCTTTCCTCTCAAAATATAATGCAGCCAAACTTATGCATTTTCTACCCAGTGGAAGAATCACACTGAAGATTATTATTAAGAATAATTATGCACTTAAAAATGTGTTTTGCTCTCTTCCCTTACCCCTGAGTGTTGGCTGCACTTACTGACTGGCTTCCAAAGAGTAGAGTATGAACAGAGGAAAAATTAAATACATTCACTATGGAGAAATGTGGCAAGCCCTAATTTGGCTGGGTAGGAGATCAAGGTCGACATTATCAGTGATAAGTCAAATTGATAACATGTACTCTTGTTATGCTATGAGAAGAGCACTTCACTTCTATAATATTCTTCCTGAAAATCTATCATCCTGGCTGAACCACAAGAAAACATCAGACAAACTCAAATTGAGGGATATTATATGAAATACCTTACTGGGTACTCAAAAAAATGTCAAGGTTATGAAAAACAAAGAAATCTGAGAAACTGTCACAGATCAGAGGAGACTAAAGAGACAAGATGACTAATTGTAATATGTCATCCTGGTTGGAATCCTGAAACAGAAAAAAAATAGTAGAAAATATAATAAGATCTAAGTTGATAGTTAATAGTAATATGCCAATGTCAGTTTCCCAGTTGTTCCAATGACAACTTGGTAATGTAAGATGTTACAACAGGGGAAATTCAGTAAGAGGTATATGAGAACTATTTTTCCAACTTTTCTGAAAATCAAAGACTAATAATCTAAATTTTAAAAAATTATTTAAAAATATGTTCTAACATTCCTGTATATTTACAATAACTCACTAGACAACGAAGAAAGGAAGCATGGATGAACGGGAGGGAGGAAGGAAGGAAGGAAGAAAAGAGGAAGGAAAAGGGAAAAAAGACAGAAGGAAGGAAGGAAGGAAGGAAGGAAAAAAGAAAGGAAAGCATGAAGGAAAGAAGAAAAGAGCTGAAGAAATAAACAACAGAGAAATTAATTCCTGGAGGGAAAAACTTCAGAAAATTCTAAATATTTCTTTTCTCATTACCAAGTGGCAAATCAGTAGTAAGAATGCCCTGCGTCTTCTGATTCTACCACTGTATGTCAGCTCTTTCAGCATATGCTCATTAGCGTTTCTTCCTGCAAAAAAAGGCTTGCCTTTGGTAACCATATGTTAAACAGAAAATTTAAAGAAGAGTCTTGTTTCCCCCCAAAAGAACACTTCACTGCCAAATGGTGGAATACGCTTTGCACTCACAGCCTGTAATTGTTATTATCTGGATATCTGGGGGATTATTTCAGCAAATTAGGCATGAATGCTCAAGATAATTGTTTCAATTATCCACTTTGCTTTTTGTTTCTATACATATATTGTGTTGATTTTGTTTTACTGTGATATCCTAAGTACCAGAGTCATTATGCAAACCTTTGGAAATACTTGGACTCTTTATATGCTCTGATCTATTTCCAAGTCACAAAAAACAACCATCAATTTAAACGGTGCAGTGGGTGGATGGGTATGTGTGCGATTTATTCAGGGTATTGAAGAATATCGTAGTTCAACTTCAGGAAGGCAATTTTTTGACTAATTTAAATAATCTTTATTGTATTAGCTTATTTAATAAAATTAAATGTATTAATAAGAGACGGCTTATTATTTTACTAGGATCCTATATATGAGTATAGCTATTCTTTAATATCATGAAGAGACTAGTCCAACTTACAGTTTTTTCTATCCTCATAATCATGTTTTCATCTCAGATACAGTATTCTGACACCATTGAGAGAGTTGTGTTTCATGTGTACAAAATAAAATTGTCTTTGCTCCATTAATTAATATTACAAAACATTAAAATGATACTATTTTTGTCTTAGTTTTGGAGTCCAAAGGACAAATACAAAACTGCAGGTGGCAAGTTTTCCCACATTCCAAATTGACTAGCTTGCATTTAACTATTCCACATTATATTCATAAATTATAACATCATTTTGCACCCCATACATTTATAGAGTTATAAATTGTCGATTTACAATAAAATAGTGATGGGACATGGAAAGGGGATATATGAAGCCTAATTTTGTAGAGACTCACTCACTTGCATTAGTAAAGGGTTGAATTTGAAGTGGCCTGGGATTAAGGAGGGGATTTCTCTAAATAAGGTGTCAGAGTGGTGGGACATGATCCACCTCCCTGCTGCTCCTGCAGGGAAGAGTGCAGTTTGCTTACTATTAGTAATCACCCCAAGCCTTGGTGAGCAGAGCCTCAAAGAAAACACTGCTGTGAGAGTTGACTTGTCTCTGGGAGTTTGAGAGACAGCATAGTAGACAAATGCCTGGCATACACCTGTAGAACTGAACTTGAGGCGGGAGTGCAAGAGGGAGCCCAGTCAGCAGAGAACGGGTTTTGTGTGGTTTTCAACTTGCTCAGACTGGCAGTGGGTCCGAGGTGTGCGATTCCTGGGAGCCAAAAGTGGAATGATGTCCTGGTCAGGCAAGGTGACAGATGTAGACCCTGAGGGGAGGTTTTTAAGCAGAAAGCCAAAGACAAGGCTGCCACTTGTTATGGCAGCTGCAATCAGTACAACCCTGAGAGAAAAGCTACTAAGAGAATAAAAGGGTTTGCTTTAAACATTGCCCAGGTTACTGGAAATGGAAGTCCCATTAGATGCGCACTTTCAAGTATGATATAATATTGTCTTTCCCTTACTTCTATTCCTCTCCCTCTCTCTTCCTCCTCTGCAGCCTCTTGAGGAGCTGGGTGTCAGGGAGGAGAGATGAGCTAAGCATTCCAAAGGAAACAGGGCCCAGGGGGTGGGAAACTTTACCTTTAAATAAACTTCAGGCATTTCCCTTCCCTTGCCTTCCCTTCCTTCAACTTTGATTTCCTCAGCTTTTGGTTCTTTTCGCTGCTGTTTTTTAAAAGAAAGAACTGGAAATACAGGATATTGAACCTAAACTGGAGATTTACCTTTAAATGAAAGTTGGAGTTTATTTTTGTTATGCGGCACTGAGTATACCCATATTGAACCTAGAGGCTTTTTTATTATCTGAGAATGAGTAGGAAAGTTATTGGCTTTGTGTTAGATTCCCATCCTGGGGAAGGGGAAAAGCCTATCCCACAAAATGGGTTTGAATGGGCAAAGAGAGAACAATTGAGTTTTCTAAGTCCAATCTTGCTCATTCAACATACTAATTACATCTATGTGCAGCACATTCTATCTGGCTTATATCATGTGGAATTAATTTTGTTTCTCTTCAATCCAGTGTTCTATAGAAATGTTATGCTTAATCTTGATCCTATGATACAATTGCTTGCACATATGGTTATATTGTATATTATGTACATAATGCCATTTTCAATGAATAAACTGATATGTAAGGACTTATAATCCTTATTTTGCTCTTCCTGGGCCTTATGCACACCACAGTCATATCATACAATTGTGTATTCAAAAATCTGAGGATTTTTTACTGTAAGGTAGTGATTATGAAAATGTGTTCTCTTTTGCTTTCTTGCAACACAGGCTTGTTATTCTTTTCATTAACTGCTGTCAACATAAATCTCTGCCCTTTAGCCAGAGTAAGCTTCTGGGCTTTAGATACTTTCTTTTGATTTTTTCTCTTCTTTTTTGTCATTGTTCACTGACTCATTTCAAGGATTTGTGATATTTTAGTATCCATGAAATTAAATAATGTGTATCTACACCAGGGTCTGCTTGTTGTTAATATTCTCAGTTCTAATTTAACTGCTCTTCTCTATATTTCAGAAAAGTGATTTTCAGACTGTGACCCAGGGATATCACAGAAGGGGCTGCCAGCAAGGGTCGCCCCATCTCTATTTCAATAATGGCAGATTGCCTTTTATCTGTTTTATATTTTAGGTTTCCAGGTACGATTCCTTTGAAAGTCCATGACTAAATAGATTTTGAAAACCATTATTTCAGAAAAGCAGCCTGCACACTTCATTGAGACACCTTTCCTTTTTCATTTCAAGATTTTGCTAATTGTAAAATAACTTTCATAGTTCCCCTTAACGTCAAGGTCAAGGTGCTTTATGTCAAAACTTTGCTATTCTTTGATATTTCTTCATATAGTTTTTAATGGCTAAATCTACCCTTTCATCAAATGAAAGAAAAAATCCTTTTTCTTCATTTTAAAGATAATGTGCCAATGACTCTTTTAACTACTTTAATTGTATTTAAGAGAAACAACCAGATTGACTTAGTTATATTGTTTAAAAATGTAATTTTTGTACATAATTTTAATTTTTTCTCCTTGTAAGAGTAATGCATTCTTACTATGGGAAAAGTGAAAATGCAAAAATACATATGAAAAAGAAAAAATCCTGGAACTGTGAGAAAACCACTACTAACATTTCAGTGTATTATCTATCTGGTGTTTTATTTGAGTAGTATAATATATTGTTCAAAAGTTTTATTATATTGCCTTTAAAGTGCTGAATTCTGATTTTTTTTTTAACTTAGCACATAAAAACTTCACTGAGCTTCTTGTTGGAAAAGGTTGTTTTCATGTTTTACCGACCAAGGTGAAGAACTGTAAAGGATCTGAGATTTTACTCATTAGACTACTCTAGTTTCATATATGCTGGCTGAAGACATGACATTCCTGAGACAAAGGGCTTTATAACTCGTGGCACAATAAGAAGCAAGAGTATCAAGTTTGCATGAGTTACTCTTGCCTCCCAAATCCCATGGGGGTGACAAAGAGGGGGTTGGGTGAATGCAGCACACACAATAGGTTTGTGATGAGGAACTAAGGAACCTTTAGTTTAGGAATTTGTAAATCTTATAGAAGAGCAGCTAGCAAACCTGCTCAAACTTTGCCAAGAGGGAGACATTATCTTTATTATCCTGGTCAGGAAACCAATTTGCTCTCTGGCCTAGAAGGATATCTTATTTCCATCTTCAAAGTATATTTGTTTTAAAAATATCTTTAAAAAGATATTTAGCAATAAAAGCTAATCAAAACATGCAGAAGTGCCATGGATAACTATATTCCAACACTGTATACTATTATATATGAAGCTGGTGATATCACCATGTAAAGAAAAATAATACTATAACATGGTATTTGATTTTGTATATCTAGTGGGATATATTCCAAGAATACAAAGAAATTTCAAACTGCATTTAGTAGTTATTAATACAATTATCTTATATATTCCTTAATTGAATTTGAAAACATCAGGATCAATTCATAGCTTTTCTCTTGTGTTATAAATATGATTACCCAACATGACATTGAAAATGCTGAGAAACAAAGATAGCCAACGAACATCTCTAGTACCAAAAATTGTGGTGCTTACTACCATTTCTCAGTAAAATAATCTTGGGTTACTCCAAATATGTATTCTTCTAGATGTATTATAGGAAATGTAAAACCTAAAATTGTGACATAACTTTATACCCCAAATCAGGGAATCTATCAAGGTGTAATGGAGTCATGTAAAAAAGAAACAGGAGCCATCTTGTTTGAATTCACACTTAAATAAATGGCAAGATTTGAAAGAGAAAATAACTGCAAATGATTGGATCACATTGCATGTATAACATTTCATGAGGTTTCTTAATGATATTTGAACTCACATAGAACACATACACAGCTCATTAGTCACTATTGGATATTGACTGGGTTCCAACTCATTATTCTAAAACACATCTAATAAAAGTAAAGAATCAAGCATATATCTTGCCTTTCCTACATAAATTGAATTTCAAAGTAGAAAAATAGTTGATGTGGGAGAGTTCTTTATAGAAGAATTCCAATTCCAGAGAATGAATGCAGAAGAAAAAATAAAATCAGAACATCACCATTCGGTAATTGTTCAGGAACTGAACAATTCCTGAAAGAATGGTGCTTGGCAACGACCATAACTGGAAGCCAAAATCAATGGGTGAAAGAGTGATAGTGAACTTCATAAGGAACCCATCAGACTGATACCACCTAAATCTAGAGATCAATCCTATCATTATTTAAAAATGGGCAATGAGGAGTGGCTCATGATGATGCAATAGGAAATGCATAGCAATATTTTGATGTGTTTTTGTCTAAAAAAAGTGGACCTGAATCTGTCAATCCTCTGAATATCATTCTTTGTTTATAGGAGCTACCAGCTGTGATAGAAGAACAAGTTAATGATACTACAAAGATCAACCAAAGTATGTAGAATATCAACAAATCAACCGGTATGTAGAATATCCTATAGCTTAAATAATCTGGCTTCTCCCAAAGCTGAATGAATTAAAAATTTAAAAAGTTCTAATGCATAACTATTGTTTTAAAATGAAAAAGAGTTATATAAATAAAAAAATAAATGAAATGCATGGACTTTGGGTCTTCATTCAAACAAACTAACTGCCAAAATGAATCTTTAAGGCAATAGGGAAAATTTCAACATAATTTAGTATGATGATACTTAAGCTATTGTTGACTAATCCACAGATTACTGAGTGGAAGAAGTTAGACAACATGTTCAATAGATGATTTATAATTATAAATGTATTTATCATAGGTTGAGATAAAAGTCTTAAACTAAAAATATCCCAATAAAAACAAATTTAAAGGCATGCAATAATGTTCTAAAGAATAGATAAATACATTACCCTGAAACCAGTTATGTTATTGAATTGGAGTTGGTTAGAGGACCAGTATCAGCAGACATATTTGGGTATGTTGCCCAGAAAGCTAATGCAATATTATCCTCCATTAATAAATATCTCTTCTCCAAATGACACATTTAATATTTGTTTCATTATACTGTTGTCAGATCATATTAGTAATACCTCCCTGAATAAAAATTGTTGGCTCTGGCCAGCCTTATTTTTCTCTCGATCTGCTAAAATGTTTTTGTTCACTTTTTGAAAGTAAGATTTCTTAAGTGTAGAACTTATTACAACAACTGTTTTTCTTGGTCTGTATGGAAAGTTGTATTAATTTTGGTAAATGCACCTAATTGTGTAATCACCACCACAATCAATATATGGAGCTGTTTTATTAGTACTAAAATTTTTCTCCAAAATTCTTTTAGCCATACCTTTTTTCCAACTCCAGCCTCTGGAATTCAATGATCTGTTTTGTGTCCCTATAGTTTGTATTTCCAAGAATGCTATATAAATGGGATCATAATGCAGCCTTTTGAATATGGCTTCTTTCACTTATTATAATGAAGTGTTATTCAATTTTTTTTCTTGTTTGCATGTATTAGTAGTTAATTCCCTTTCATTACTGAGCAGTATTCCACTGTATGGATGCACCAGTTTGTTTAATTATTTGAAATTGAAGGCCATTTGGATGATTTCCAGTTTGGGGTTATTACAAATAAACTTACTATAAACATTCACATACGGGTTTTTGTAGAAACATGAATTTTGTTTTCTCTAAGGTAAATACCCAAGAGTGGGATTATTAGGTCATATGGTAAGTATAGATTTAACTTTACAAATAACTGGCAGACTTGTGCAAAGTAGATGTACCATTTTGGATTCTCACTAGCAATGTATGAAGGTTCCATTTGTTCCACATCCTTGTTAAGCACTTGCTTTTGCCAGTTTCTTTGATTTTAGTCATTCTACTAGGGGTGCATAAGATCTGATTGTGATTAATTAGTATTTCTTTAATGACTAATGATGTTGATTGAGCCTGTTTTCATTGCTTATTTGCCATGTGTATTTGTTCTTCTGTGATGTCTGTTCAAATCTTTTGCCCAATTATGAATATTTTATGGTTTAATTTTGAGAATTTTTTATACATTCTGAATTCGCTTTTCTTATCAGATTAATCTTGAAAATATATTTTCCCAGTCTAATGGATTTGTTTTCTTCATTTTCTTAACAATGTCCTTTGCAGAGCTAAAGTTATTAATTTTTATATAGTCCAATTTATACATTTTTTTCCCTACAAATTATGCTTTTAGTGTTGTATTTAAGTTATTTCTCCTCAACTCAAGGTTACAATTTTTTTCCTTCTGGACGTTTTATAGCTTTAGGATTTATATTTAAGTTTATAATTAATTTTGTGTTAATTATTTTATGTAATACAAGGCATGGATTGAGGAGTTTTTTTTATTCTACATATTGAGGTCTAATTGGTCTAATACCATTTATTGAAAGTACTATATTTTCTCTACAAAGTTGCCTTTGGAACTTTGTTGAAAATCAGTTACTATATATATATGTGGGTCTATTTCTGGACTTTCTGTTTTATTGATTTTTGTGTCTACACTTTCACCAATACCACATAGTCTTGATTAATGTTTTTATAGTAAATTATAGTAAGTTTTTATACTAAGTCTCAAAATTGGGTGATATGAATCTTCCAACTTTATTCTTATTCAGAATTGTTTTGGCTATTTTTGTTCTGATAGTTTTTTTTTTTTCCCTGTTCTTTCTTTCTTTCTTTTTTTTTTTAGTTGATTCCTTTGAAACCAATTTCCTAATTATCTTAGACAGTAAACCTTAAAAATACAGGTGTAATTCCACATCAATCATCAGGCCTTTGTCAGTGACTTTAGTGCTGTAACATTTTGTGGCTTTTGTTTCTCACTTAATACATTTCTATAATTTCTATCGCATTTCTATGTGCTCTTCTGTATCAGTCACAGTTCCACAGAGAAAGAAAAGGCCGCTTCTGATGAATTCCAAAGAGATTAGAGAGATGAGAGCAAAGTTAGAGGAAGCAACCACAAATGTTTAGGCTCCAGGCTACTAATACACTGGGTGGTAAACCATTACCATTCCTTGGTCTGAAAGAATAAGGAAAGAAAAGAGAGTTATCAGAGCCCAGGGATAAGTAAGGGGCTTCTCAGCTGGAGCTTTCATCATAGAAGGTTTCAGCTACTGTCAGAAACTTGAAGGAAGTGGAAAAGAAATACTTAGTCTCCTTTTTCCTGGTCTATAATCTCCTGGCTATGCCTCTTATTGGCTGAAATTTACCAGAAAGAGTGGGCAAAAGAAATTCACCTATTGCAGTCCAAGGAGGTACTCACTTAGGACACCAGAGCACCGCAGAGAAGGGCAGTCAATAGGTCTGCAGAGCACATGGAGGAGAGCATCCAGCAGCCCATTCTACAGGATTCTGACTGCAGGTCAAGTGTGTCTGCACAGCTCATGAATTTTGAGTTCAAAACTGTAAAACACTATAATTGTATTCATTTTAGAGATAGCAGAAAAAATTAATCATTCATTTTAATAGTGATCATTTTGCTTATTTACCATAGAAAAGCTCTGGTTTTTTTTGTTGTTGTTGTTTGTTTGTTTGCTTGCTTGTTTTTTAACGTAATTTTTCCAGCTTTATTAAAGTATAATTGACATATAAAAATTGTATATACTTATGTTATACAATATAGTGTGTGTATATGTGTGTATGTGCATATATATGTACACACATGTATACATATATAGAGAGAGAGAAATAATTAAATCAAACTAATTAACATATTACCTCACATACTTTGTTTTGGTGATAACATTTAATTAAGATCTACTCTCAGTAATGTTCAAGTGTACAATACATTATTATTAATTGTAGTCACCATGCTGTACAATAGATTTCTAGACTTATTCTTCCTAATTTTTTACTCTTTGCACAACATCTCCATTTCTCTCCCACCCCCTCAGTCCCTGGCAACCACTAATCTACTCTCTATTTTTATGAGCGTGACTTTTGAAAATTCCACATATAAATGAGACCATACGATATTTGTCTTTCTGTGCATGTATTCCTGGACTCCAAAATCTCTGTTTTTTAAATGTATGAATGTTAAAAATATGATCCATAGAAATGATAATAAATATGATAATAATTAGAAAAGTCAGCCGAAACACCAACAATTTCCTACTCATTCTTCTCCTTTTCATTAATACAATCACTTGCTTTTTGCATCATTTTCCATTTTTAAGGCTAGTTTTGGTCCTAGAGTGGTCGCTACCTTGTCGGAGTCTAATCACTTACCTCTCCGAATGCTGACATCTGTTTCTGGGCCAGTTTATTTTCAGTGATTCAGTCCCCCTCATCACATGAACACTTCTACCTTTTCTTTCTTTATACTTCACAATAACTAGAAGAGAAATAGTAAGTGAAATTATTTTGCTTTTAATTTGAGGCTAAAAGAGACTTTCCTTAACAAGCCTCTATTTTACCAAATTTTATGATATTGTAAGTATCTCATGATACCAGTTGATTGTATATAAGCAAGTCGCACAGCATCAGCCTATGTGGTCCCCTCTCTGAGACTTAGGCATCTTCACACTCCTTTGGGGAGGGGCTGCCTGTATGTGAATGGGGAAATCAGGTTGGTGAAAAGGAAGGAAATGAGAAGAGACAGGAGAAGAGATATAATTATAAATGATGTTATGTTTTATTAAGGAAGAAAATAAGGGAGCAAATCACATTTACTTCCTGGAAAAATTTAAATATGGGGTAACAAAATAAAATCATGTCTATCTGCAAAGATTTATTATTTAAATTTTACCAAATGACTTTTGATACTCATGACAATCAAACAATGTTAAATAAAGATGCTAGTGAGAAAAGTCCTTCTGAATATTAACACCATAAAGCCCTCTATGATAACTGCAAAGTACATCAGTTTTTAATAGACTAATGAGTTGGCCATTTTAAAATTATTTTTAGCAGGAAATCATGTAAAAATTAAATCAAAATTATATTTAATGTGAGTTAACATTATAAAATTATCAATTTTAATGAGATTGTCATGTAAAGCAAAACAATTGTCATATTTTGTCAATTATATAACTTATGTTTTGTGTTTATGAAATGCCATATTTATCAAGATTTTGTCTGTCTGCCCACACACACTACATGTGTTATATGATTTGGACTATATTTACCATTGATACTTTCTTTCTTTGCTTAATATTTCTAACTTGCACCAGGAGCAAAACTTTCATATTAAGGATAAATGAATGAACTTATGGAAAAGTAAACCAACAAACTAAAAAGAGAAGAAAAGGAAACAAAAAATCATGGTTCTTGATTTCACTTTTGAATTTGTTGATATCAGTGTGAAAAATAGGATATAAAATAAGAGAAATACTTGATTTTGAATAAATTGAAGTTTTAGCATATGTATTTCATGGGAATTGTGTAAAAAGCTTGTTGTTTTCTATTTAATTAGACATTTTAAAAATATTTAATTCAGGATTGTTCAGTTTATATGCACAAAAATGTATGATTGGTGATATTAACTAGCAGTATTAAGTCTTTTAAATTTTATATTATTTCTCACGACAGATAAAAATTATATTGCTATTGATTTCTGGTGTGCTGCCCTAATAAATTTTTATTGCTTCCTATGTCCATCCATGCATGACACCATTTTATTTATTACTTGGATGATTCTCTGTTGAGAATTTTCTTTAGTCTCATCCAATAATTCATTTAAAATTTCCTCTGGTATACATGTGCTGAAATTTCAGCCAGAAGGAAACACTCTTATTTCAGTTTGACCACAGCTCTAATTATTTTCACTAGGAACACTTGAGCAATCATATTAAATCTTGCACCCTATTGCCATGGTTTAACCATACAATTTTATAAGGCTATAATATTGCCTAAAAATTGCAAAGCATTGCCTTATAATAAATGCAGTATTTTACATATTTGAAAATTCCAAGTAACTTTTTACCTTCTTTAAAAAATGGTAATAGCTAAGGCACCATATGAAATAATGAATAAAAGAAAAGAAAGGAAAGATGAGAAAAAAACTTCAGATCTGGGAAAATAATCTGGAAAATAAATTCAAAATAATTTCAAAATCATGTAAATGCATTAATAGGTGAAATGTAGTTTCAGATAATTTTTAAATTAATTTTTAATTGAATGTATTTGTAACTGACATAGATTAGATCTACCATTTACAATAAATCCTAGATAATATAAATGGAAAAACACCATATATTCCTTTTGTTAGATGTTCACATTAGCATTTTATTGTTGAATTAAATGCAAGAAGAAGTTAAGTGATTAAGTACTTTGTTAACGTTTTTAAATCTGATGTTTTACTTCAAAAATTAGTTTTCTGTAGAACACCTTATGGGAAACATTAGCTTGTATACTTTTGTTATAATTGCTTTGTCTCAATCTCCTGTATCTGTTTGGTACCTCTAATAATTTTCTATTGCTGCCTATAAAAAACTAACACAAATTTAGTGGCTGCAAACAACACAGAGCTCATTTAGCATCTCCTAGTTGTGTAGGTCCTAAGTCCTGACGCAGTGTTGCTTAGCCACACTGGGTTACACCAGGCCAAGTTCCAGGTATGGGCAGGCCCGAGGTCCTTTCTGTAGGCTCTGGGAATGAATCCTATTCACACTCATTCAGGTTGTTGGCAGAATTCAGGTCCATGAATTCAGGTCCCTATTTTCTTGTTGGCTGCCAGCCAGTGTGGATCATTCTTAGTTTATTGAGGCCATCTGCGTTCCTTGGCTCACGGCCACTTTTTTCATCCTCAAAGGGAGTAATGGTGTGTTGAGACTTTCTCACACTTCAGATATTTCTGACCACCTTTCCTGCTTCATTCTCCTCTTCCAGCAGGAGAAAGTTCTCTGATTTCAAGGGCTCATGTGATCAGATCGGTCTCACCCAGATAATCCAGGATCATTCTACCATTTCAGGATCTGTAACTTTAATCACATCTGCATAATCCCTATTATAGGTAAGGTAACATATTCACAGGTTTCAAGGATTATGGTGTTCAGGGGGGGCATTATTTTCTCTAAAATATTACCTACCGGTCCTCCAAGACTTCTTTATGGATCTGGGCACCGCCACCACTCCTCAAAACCAGGAGGGGGGGAAACAAAAACAAACAAACAAGTACAAGGACAAGCTCATTTCTATCTTTGTTTGAGTTTGTGTTCACACCCTTCTCTTGGTCTGAATATTTTTCTCACTATAACCTGGTTGCTTTTACCTCCCCTTCTGCTATGATTTGAATGTTTGTGTCTCCTCCAAAATTCATATTGAAACTTAATCTCCAATGCAACAGGATTAAGAAGTGAAGATTTTAGTAGGAAATTAGGCTATGAGGGATTCACCCTTACAAATGAGGTGAGTCCTTTATAAAAGGGCTGGAGAGACCTAGGTAGACCTCTTTTTGCCCTCTATTTTTTCTGCCATATGAAGTTGTAGTGACCAAGGTGCTTTTTTAGAAGTAGAGACCAGGCCTTCACCAGACACCAAACCTGCTAGTACCTTGATCTTGGACATCCCAGCCTCCTGACTATAAGAAACAAATTTCTGTGGCTTATAAATAACCCAGTCAGTATCAGGTATTTTGTTATAACAGCACAAACAGACTAACTCACCTTCTTTTTGTGGATCCAACTCAAATTCCCTCTACACAATGAATTCTTTCCTGTTTCCAGACTTGCTGTATCTGAAATAATATATAGAATTTACTGAGCCTTTGAGTCTCTTATTAGATTACATAAACTTCTAGAAAACCAGCATAATTTAAGCTTTGATGTCAAACTGCCTAAATTCAAATCCTGATTCTGTGACTTGGAGGGTGTTAGCTTCTCTGTTTGTAAAATGTGGCTAAAATGGTACATATCTCTTAGCTTTTGTGTTGGTGGGAGGATTATTGAGGTAACACACTTAAAAGTGATTAGAACTGTGCCTGGCAAATGGTAAGCCCTCAACAGCAATTATTATTATTATCTTATGTACATTTCTAAATAAATTCTCAAGAGCTACTAAGGTTCCTGGATATCAGTTAGGATGTGTTTCATCTGCAAATACCTGAAAAACCTTACTCAGACTGGCTTAATTAATAAGAAAAGGTATTTTTGTACATAGTAGGAAATCCAGAGATGTGTACAGGGTAGATGAAAGGGGGTTTAAAAATTGGTTGATGCAATGACTCAATGAGAATTCTATCATTTTGATTAGCTCCAGAATATCCAATTATTCATTTTGTGGAATGCTTAATAGTCTTCTAAATATACATAGATTTTATAACTTAATTGTGTTAAATTTCTTACAAATAAGCACAAATCTTTTTTTTTTTTTTTTTTCCTTTTTTGAGACAGAGTCTCGCTCTTTTGCCCTGGGTAGAGTGCAGCAGCATCATCACAGCTCACTGCAACCTCAAATTCCTGGGCAAGTGATCCTCCTGCCTCAGCCTCCCGAGTAGCTGGGACTACGGGCATGCACCACCATGCCCAGCTAATTTTTATATTTTTAGTGGAGACGGGATTTTGCTTTTGCTCAGGCTGGTCACAGACTCCTGGGCTCAGGCAGTCCTCTAGTCTTGGCCCCCCCAGAGTGCTAGGATTACAGCTGTGAGCCATGATGCCTGGCCATTAATAAGCACAAATCTTTAAAGAGCTTATTTATTATAAATTGACTATTAATGTCTTAAATATGTTGTTTAAAATGAGGTCATATGAAATATGTAATACTAAAGACAAATTCGTGGTTTACAACAGTGGTCCTCATTTCATCTCAAGTCACTATAGTTCCTTTGTGTCACCCATTCTCTCCCCATTAACACACAAAACACACAATCTCCAACCTACCACAACACATTAATTGACTGACTTGATTTTACACCTATTTCAAAGTTGAGTGGAGAAAATTTTCCAAGGGGACAAATATTTTTCTCTTTTACGTCCTTACCCAAACAATGATCAGTCCTGTCTGCTCCCTACATTTCTCTTAGTGAGAAATAATTACTCAATGGGAATGGTGGAATCTGCTCCATTTATATGCCAGTGATTTCATTATCAAAATGGAAATGTCAAGGTGGAGCTTTACCATCTACAGTATTTCTAGTAGAAATTCTTTGGGAAAATCTCATATGCCAGGTATTGTGTCACTTGCTGTGAAAAATATAAGGGTGGTAGGATTTATACTCCTGGTCCTTACGTAAATTACAGTATTACTATAGAAGCATCATGGATAGGCATATAAATAATTTAGAAAACATTTATAATAGCACATACTTTTGTATTAAATTTAATCCTACTAAATGTATCTCATAAGAGTTCAGAAAGTATAGAAGCTATTCTGATTTTCATAAATTGGAAGATTTGAGAATCAACATAATGTAGCTTTAATATTTTTATTTTTTTAATTGTTTGGCATGTACAACCATAAAATCTGGAATAAAATTATAATAAAAATTTAGAATTTTCACAATATGTTTGGTTATATGATACAAATAAAGAATCATATACTATATGGTAATTTCAAAAAAAGATATTGGGTTGGACAGTTCGACCTGACAGTAATTGAATAAAACATTAAAATAATTTTAAGAATGTGTCTGTAGGTGTTCAATTTAAATGCTTAACAGTTGGGAATACCTGGAGATAACGCAAAATTCAAACTCAAAGTTAAATATAGACATTCCTTTGAAATCTCAAAATCCAGTAAAATCATCAATTATCTTTATTTGGCAAAGAAAAGGCAATAACAGTAAAATGCATATCAGCACCAACTGTGATGTGAAATTTAAAGCTCTAAAACCCCATTAAAATCTGCCTGGTAATGATGTACCATATGCACTGATCTACAGTTGCCGGAGGATCCCTAACCTGTGGCTTTTTTTTTTTCTTTTTCCTGTCATACCACCTTGTTAAATAAGGATGAGTTGAGAATGTTTAAGTATTCATAAGATTGTAGATAATATAAAGGTTGACAATTTTAGCAATGCATATTTTTCTTCTTGCCTTATGATACATACCATATATCTGTTTTAATTTGCCATATATGCTGTTCGAAAGTAAATTTTGAACATAACATAACAAAAGCTAATCATATAAAGTAAAACAAATTAGTCATTCTGACTACAAATTTATATACGCATGCTGGTTAGGGAACTGGTTTAATCTGATGATGACGGAGGCCTATTAATCAAACCACTGATCAGAATTCATAAAGAAAAAAATTCATATTTCACCACCATCTTCCAAGGCACCCATTTCTTTATATTTCTTTATTGTTCACCTTTATAAATAATTCAGTGCCTATTCTCTTTTCTATACACTTACATCTCTTTCAATAACACCTGTGAAAGTTGAGATTTTATAGTGAAGGTATAGCTCTAGCTGAACATTTTCCTTTCTGAGCTCAGAAAATTTATTAATAAATAAGCTCTGGGTTTATGAGATAAGTAAAATAACACTTTTATTTATTTACATGCTCTTGACAAATTGATTATTCACATTCTTTTCCTTTTCCAGGCCTGGTAGCTTGTCCTTACTAAATAGGTATACTGCCACTAGGAGTTTCACAGAAGGAGAAAACTATCTTTGAAGTAACTACACCGCTACGCATAAAATTTTTAAGGCTGCATCTATGAAATTTCATCTCCTACCACGTTAACTGACCCATTATGTATGTTATGAAATACATGTTTTTGGGAGTCTGGCAATATTTATATTCAGAATTAATTCTTTTAAATGCTCTGCTATCAAGTGACACGATCGCAGGAATCTTAAATTGTATTGCTTGAAGATATAGAAAGTCAAATATATTATCCTCAGGTGACATTCCTTTTCTCCCTTTCTCTCTCTTTCTTTCTTTTAGGTAAATTATTCCAGAAAACACTCATGCTTTTTGAAAGAGGCAAAGGGATTTGAATCAAAGCTGACTTCCTCCCACTTTTCCCCACCCTACTTGCTCCCCTTCCCCTGCCATTTTTTGAAATTTTGAAAGGCTCAAGGTGGGAGTGAATGAATGTTTATAATCACTTGAGGTAAATAAAGGCTTCTTTCTGCTTATCATATTATTTGCATATGATATAGTGTATAATAAGCTTTGGCAAACTTTTTATGCAAAGGTTTAGCTAGTAAATATTTTCTGCTTGGTGAAACATACAATTTTTATCCCTACAAGTCCTTTCTGTAATTTTAATGCAAAAGTGCTCTTACACTATATGTAAATGAATAAGTATGGATGCATTCCAATAAAACTTTACTTATGGACATTTATATTTGAATTTTATATAATTTTCACATATCAAGATATTCTTATTTGAATTTTATAAATATCTAAAAATATAAAAAACATTTTTAGGTCTCTGGCTGTACCATAGTAGGTGTCAGGCTATATTTGGCTGGTGTATAATCCCTGGTATATAACAGCATATATAATAGCTTTTATTATATCATGAATATAGTAAGTTTGTAAGAACAATGGGCACACAAAAAAGGGCATTGCCCAAATCTCATTTTTGTTCATTAATCCACAAAATATATAGATATTTTCAAAGTCAAATCTTTTTTCCATGTTTTATACTGTTTTTAAAGAAATTGTTTTTTTCTTATACATATGTGAAGACATGTGGATGTGTATTTTTTTCAATAAGATGTTAAAATATAATTGATGTTCATATTTTTTCAAACCATCATGATAGTGGATGTGTCAATTATCCCCAGTAGATATCTACAATCAATTCATATGCTCTGTAAAAGACATGGAAATATTCTTGGGAATAAGTTGAAATAATTCCTGATAACTTCGTGATTTCTAGCTCTTGACTCTTCCATTTGAATGTGCAAAATCCCTTTAGTGTGTACATTTAGGGATGCTGGGGTTACATGTTCAATCAGTCTGTTTTTCTGTTCCATGTACAGACCCTAGAAAGACTAGCTTAAGTATTTTATAATTCTACCTGGTTGGACCCAACTGAAAGATCACTGTCAGATACTTGACCAATTGAAAATGCTTCTTCAATTATATTTTTAAAAGCAAACTTATAGCTCAGAGGAATATTCCTTAAAAAATGTTTGTTTTACCCTTGCAAATAAACTAACTTGCTGAATGAATATCCCTTGGATTTAAGGTTATATATTTTGAATCCTCATTGTTTATGGTTTTGAATTTTTTCACTTACTTAAAATGTAATACATGTATTAGGTCTGAAAAAAGCAGCAACCTTCAGGGTTTTAAAAAAATGTTATCACTATTTGTTATCAGAAATATGATTTGCTGGACAAATCTACATATGCATTGTAGCAATTTTTCACCTCCTCAACACCAAATATGCAATGTATCTGAAAAATATTCTCCAAGTTAATCCATCATTAGGGTATGGAAACATTTTCTATCATCTGATAGAATAGGAATAAATATGTTTTCTTTAATATATGCCCGGATTTATCATATATTTTTAAATTAGCAATAGTTTTGACAATGGTGAACATCTATGACTAAAGTTAGGATAATAGCTATGTAAAATCAAACAATGAGGAATAAGGGCTTTTTCAGACTTTGAAAAATTCTATTCTTTTTATAGGTCAATTTGATCATAATGTCAAGCCAGAGTACAGCCAATTTAGAACTGTTCGCAATAAACACAAAGAACTTTTCTTAACATATATTTAGTCTAGGGCATATGCTATATTGGCACCTCTTGCCGGACATATAGTAAAGTAACTTTTAATTGAATCTCATAGCTGATGGTCTTTCTATTCTTGAGAATATAACTGATTTAAATAGGAAAAAGTTAAGTATTCATTTTACTATATAGGTCAATATCAACTAAAATTATCTTCTATCTAACTTTGTAGGTTGGTCAATAGTATTTCCACTATTATCTTGTTTTATTTCAAGCTACATCAGAATTTTCTTTACATTTTGTGAGATTATTTGTTGTGATAAAAATAGTCAAAAACAGTACTGTTGGCCATAACTTCAATGTTATTGAATCAACAATACAAATTAAATAAAACATCTTTAAACAGAAATGCACATACAATAAGGTTATGTATTGAGTGGTTGACAAAAATGTTGAATCAGAGGCTCATAGGAACCTGTTCCTGTATTTTCTCCCAGAGCAATGGTTCCATATTCTCTAATTCAGTGTTAACAGTGATCTTAGAGCCAATGTTAATTCTTTGATATATGAAAATCATATGCTGATTTTACTGGTATGTTTTAGAAATGCGGAATGACCATAGAAAGTTTTTCTGTGGAAATAATAATGCAGTTAATTAGCAGAGACAAGACAGAACAAAGAAACCAAATATATCCAAATTGAAAGAGAAAGAAGAATGTGGCTCGTTATAGTTTTCCAATTCTATTCCCAACATTATTTCCAGGTAATTTCTGACCAAGCTGGCCTTAACATTTCCCTCAGCTTGACTAAACTTTAGACAGGTTGGTTTCTTTCTGACTATAGGCCCCTGGCCTTGTTATTTTTTAAAAACGTTTACTTTAGAAACTTTTTACGACTGTATACTCTTTCTCTGCTCCTTTGAGATGTGAACCTTCTCTCAACCTCTTGCTACTTTTACAACTCAGGAATGTCTTTTTGAAGGACCTGGGAAATAATCAAGAAAGATAGCACCACTATCTCCCAGGCTCTGTGGGAGGGTGGGAGCTTAACTTCATCAATGCCGATTAACAAACACAGATGCCTAATCCCATTGACCACTCTCCCCACTAATATCCTTCAGTACTTTCCTGCCAGCTTACTCTAGCACCTAAATTCTCCTGCCTTTTGTTTCATCAGATTTAAGTTTAATCTCTCTCTCTCTTGTTTCAATAGACTTGAATAAAGTTTTTCTTGCTTGTTTAACCTCCCTAGTGCAATTTCTCTCTGACATTCACCTGCAGCCATTTTACTTGAAGTAAGTGTGACTGTTTCTGGTGGCAGACTACAAACACACACACACACACAAGCACACACACTCACACTAAAAGGGGTAATGGCAGCAATAAACTATTTCAAGGTAGGGATATAGGTACTGCATCAGTCAGGGTTCTCCAGAGAAACAGAACCAGTAGGTTAGATGAATAATTAGATAGATAATGATATATAAGAGGGGATTTACTATGGAAATTGGGTCACATAATTATGGAGGCTGCGTTCCATGGAGAATCAGAGAATCTTGTGGCATAGCTCAGTCAGAGTTGAAAGGCCGGAGAACCAGGGGAGCCAATGGTATAATTTTCAGCCTAGGAACCTGGGGGTCACTGGTGCAAGTCCTGGAGTCTGAAGGCCAGAGAACCTGGGGTTCTGATGTCCAAGAGCAGCAAAAGATGGGAATCCCAACTCCAGAAGAGAGAGTACATTTACCTTTTCTCTTCTGTTCTATCCAAGTCCTCAGCCAATTGGATGGTGCCCACCCACACTGGGTGAGGGCAGATCCTCTTTACTTAGTCCATTAATTCAAATGCCAATCTCTTCTGGAAACACCTTCACAGACATACCCAGAACTAAGGCTTTAACAGCCATCTGGGTATCCCTTAACTTGGTCAAGTTGACACCTAAAAATTAACCATCACAGGTGCTGATGAAACTATTCCTTGTTTCTTTATTTTTTCCCTACAGGGTTGGGGGACATTCATGATTTCAAAGAAAAGTGAATTTGGTAGGAGGAGAGAGAGAGGACAGTCCATTCAATCAGAAGATAGCTCATTGTTTTTGCTACAGGTACTATCTCCTCCCCGCTGACAATGGAATGCAATTCGGTTTGGAGATACCTGCATCTGGGTTATATTTTGCTTCTTAATATATTAGGTTGGCATATCATTTATCTACTGCCACAATAATGTTCTGTAACAGAGAATCATAACACATCAGTGGCATAAAACAGTTTATATGGCTGACGAATTTACAAAATTCAGGTGATTTGGGGTGGGCTTCACTGATCTTAAGTGCTCTCATTCTTGCTTCTATGATCAGTAGTGCGTCAGCTAGGCAGATCTGCCGACCTTGTCTGATCTTATTCACAGAACTAGGGGTTTATAAAGGGTGTTCTCAGCTGGCTGTGTTCCACATGTTTTTTCATCCTCCTAAGATTAGCCCAGGAAGATTCTCTGGAAGAGGAGCAAAAGGCAAGGGGAAATGCACAAGCACATTTCCAAGCTCCTTTTTACATCACATCTGCTAGTATCATCCATAACATCCCATTAAGCAAAGCAGGTCACAAGTCTAATCCAGATTCATAGTGGTGGTGGTAATGATATCAGACACACTGGAAATCACCCGGGAAAGAGCATGAATACAGAGAGGGGCAGAGAATTGGGATCATTTATATAATCCATCTCCAGTAGTCCCCCGTTATGTGAGGGGTGTAGATTCTAAGACCCCCGGTGAATGCCTGAAACCATGGATAGTACCAAACCCTATTTTCAGACTGTAGTTGACTGCAAGTAACTGAAATCTCAGAAAGCAAGACCTCAGATAAGGGACACTACTATATTATAGTAGAGGCATTCTCTCTGTTATGCCTAATTCTGCATTCTTTTTTAAAAACAATTTTTTTAAGAGACAAGGTCTCCCTCTCTCACCCAGGCTAGAGTATAGTGGTAGGATCATAACTCATTGACTGCAGCCTCAAACTCCTGGCCTCAAGTGTCCCCCCACTGCCTCAGCCCCTCCAGTAGCTGGGATTACAGATGTGAGCCGTCACACCCAGCTGTATCTCTTTTTAAAGTTTACAGTGGCCTCCTTTATCTCTAATGTTTGGAGCAAAACTAGCTAATTATCTTGCAACTATATTTCCTTACATGATTGTAATCTAAATGCTATAACCCAAGCTATCATCTTCTATCAGATAAGGCAAAATACTATATTTCACAATTTATAATAATCATGCATTTGGAATAATGAGTTAATTCTCGGTTGAAATTTTTTTCAGTGTCCTAGGAATCTTTACTAGAAGAGGGATGTGAAGTATTAATAAAGTTCTCCTCTTGAAGCATTTTAATTAAACTTTGGGTAGTTTTACATTCACTTTATCCTTTTGCATTATCTCACATTTTTGGAAAATTTAATGAAAAGGGCACATAGCATTCATGTTTTATTAAAAGGTAGAGGCAAACTCAGTGGAAATAGAAGTTAAACTTTTTGCAGTGCTATTAGTAAGCACAATGTAACAAATCCTCAGAGCAGGGCTCCCACTTTTGATAAATCCACCATCTCATCTCATTTTAGGCAGGATTCGGTGTCTTTTCTGTATTCACAAATAAAAACACTGCAGCCCTATTGTTGGCCTAGTAGCTAAAATTATGCAGATGTTTGATTCATTGTACTCTTTGATTTTCTTTTTCATCCTGTATTCTTATAGGGCCAGCTATAATGTAGTGCTTCCTAATTGTAATCTTTCTAGTCAGCCACAAGCAGCTGGTGGAAAAAAAATTATTTTGTAGTCTGTCTTAATCTCCCACTCTTTTACTTGAATTTGCGCAAAGCACTGTGGCAGCCATGCTAATAGGAAAACTTGCATAAAACAAGCAGTTTCCCCAAAACTCCTGATGTATGTCTAGAAAGGTAAAAATTTAGAGACTTCACCATTCAGAATATACCATAATCCAGATTTTACTTTTTTCTTAAGAGAGGGACTTGAAAAGCAATAATTTACATGTCATTGAGGGAAGGTTTATGTGATCTCGTTATTCAGAATTTTCAAATATTTTTAAATTTTTGGCTAAATTAGCTTCTTGGCCCACTAATTCAACAACCACAACTACTAAGAAGCGCATATGCAAAAAAAAAAAATCACCATCTCTTTACTTTATTGACCCTGGAATTAGGTTTTAGAAAAGAAAATCCTGGTTTCCTATCTGTTCTCCATCATTTACTAATTATATGGTTTGGTATTAAGTCACTTCGCATCTCTAAGTCTCAGATCTTTATCTTTGATATAAACTTGATATGATCTACCACTCAGGATATTGTAAGAGTTATAGGCAGAGTGTGCCTGGGTCTCTGCTCAGTTTCAGGTTGACTATTAGCATGATTGTTATTATTATTAGATTCTTTGGAAGTCAAGAATGTCCATACAACACTAAAACAAATTCAGCTTTCTAGTTTATGAAGCCCCAGATAAACCGTTTAATGGCTAGTCACTGAGAGGCTACTTGTGTATGTGTGGAATGTGCTGGGTATTTTTGATTCATTTGATGAATTAATAATCTGTATATTTTAGGCAAATAAACAGCCAGTTCTAATTAAATGCTAGTTGAATATTCTTAGCTTTGATCAAAATGATGAAAATGAGAGAGAATGGCTTTGGGATCTGCCCCACAGGAAAGAATTATGTTTAAAACTAAAATTCCCTAAGAAGTCCTATGGAACATGGAGTTTTGGCTAAGATAATTTTTGTTATTTTCAAAATAATGTTTCAAGATACATTAAGCTTTTCCATACTCAAGTTGACTGAAAATGACATATCCTGTTGAAAGTGGAAAACATTAAATCATATTCTCTAGTCATAAATTTACTGTTCATAAGGAAAACTCTATTAAATTATATGGAATAGTGACAGAACAATCCTAGCACTAGTTGTCATTACTGAGCTGGAAGCACTGTGAATAAAAATAGATTTTTTTTGCATGTCTGTGGACTGTGGAGTATTTATAAAATCTTATGGAATTTGGAATTTTGTGAAATTACAGTAATACGCCAGATATAGATATAATTTAATCTCTTTTCAGGAGGTCTATGATAGGCACTTCTACATACATTATCTCCTTTGATGAGCTAGGGAAGCTACTCTTTTTGTTTACAAAATAATCTGCTTCTATAGATAATATCTTTTTGAATTAGCATGGTGGGGCAGATTGCTTGCTGGGTGCATTTGTTGTTATCACAAAAAGATGCAGTGAGCAGGTATCTTTTATGTTAAATTATAAGATTTCAAATTTTGTTCTTTATTTTTAACGTAAGCACAATAAGAATACTTGACATTATAGAAACTTAGTGCTAATGTTTCCTTTTAAAATAAGAAGTATAATACATATATGCATGAAAATATAGTTTCTGTTGGAAGTCTTAAAAAAATCACTGCTACTAAGTATAAAAGGACAATTAGAAAGCAACAGGTTTAGACACAAATGGGGTTTAGATTCTAAACACTATTGACTGTGATAGAATGAAGTAATAGATAAAAGGTTTTTAATAGCAAAGTGAGGCAAAGTATGAAATACATAATGTTGCATATTACATGTAATATGTGTAATTTGAGCTGAATATTCGATCTCGGTATCCATTATTAGGTTATGGATTTTCTACAGCCAACACCTCATACGTTATATTCTATTTTTATTTTACACATTCTCACTCTGACCACATTAACTCTCCTGGTGGCTGAAGTTGATGGCTCTGAAATCTGGAATTCATTTCCAACTCCCAGGTCCAACCCAACTCTGCATGCTCAGCATAAAAACAGTTTACTGGTCATTTCTAGCTGACTTTCAAGACAGCACCTTCAGCTGATTCTATTTCAGAAATTTACCCATTTTTTAATTTCCCTATTGTAATTAGTGACACTGTCACACACCCAAGATGGAGACTTGGAATTCAACCTGAAATTCTTTCAATATGCTCAATTACTACTACTTAAATGCCTGTAGTTTCTTTTCTATACCATGCCAAATATTTCCTTAGTTCAGATCATCATTATTCTTTTTTGGCTTAAAGCAATATACAGTACTGAAATTAATGGTGGAATGTCATTGCTCTGCTGTGCCACTTGAGGGTTTAGAGCAGTGATCTTTTTGGCACTAAGGACTGGTTTCATGGAAGACAATTTTTCCACGGACGTGGATGGGGAGTGGTTTGGGGATGATTCAAAGCATTACATTTATTGTGCACTTTATTTCAATTATTATTACATTATAATTAATTCCTTTAAAATATATAGTGAAATAATTATATAACTCACCATAATGCAGAATCAGTGGGATCCCTGGGCTTGTTTCCCTGCAACTAGACAGTCGGGGGTGATGGGAAAGAGTGACACCCGAAGTGTGTTGGTTGGGTCCATTCTGCTCCGTAATCTCATTTTGGTTGGTGTCACTGCAGAAAACCCTACTTCAGAAAGATAGGATGTTGGAAATGGAATCAGGCTTTTTAGTGTTTTTGTGGAAATTTCAGGATATTCTGTCTTGACTTTAATACAGAATGTATGGAGATTTGAAGTTGTCTCAAACATACTTTTAAGGTCACCATTATTTGCAATCTCAAGCAGTTGACCCTCCTCTAGCACAGACAAAGTTGATTCAACTGGATTATTCACAAATGGGTCACAGATCCATTCCTTCTTAGTATGATTGAGAAGTGATGCTCAAACTCTTTTGAAAGCTGAGATAGGTGATCATGCATCAGCTGGGGGAAAGAAGGCCCTGACTCAGTCTCTTTCAAAATCTCTGGCTAATGTTTGAAACATGTCAAAAATCCCAAAGTTCACTCATTGCCCCCATAATTCCAGTTTGGCTTTGGATGTAGCACCTTCATCTGCCAACTTGAACACAGTTGTCATTCTCCCCTGAAGTGACAGATTGAGTTTGTTGAGCAGGTTGAATATGTCACACAATTAAGCAAGCTTTGCGACCCATTCTGTGTCACTGAAATGTGCTGCCAGTGGTTACTGTTTTTCTAAAAGAAATCTCTGGAGTAGCTGTACCTCAAAAACTCTGGCCAGTGATCTGCCTTTAGAAAGCCATCTCACTTCGGTGTATAAGAGAAGACGTGCATGCTCTGCGTCCATCTCCTCACACAGCTGCATGAACAGATGTGAGTTAAGGGTATGTACTTTAATGTGGTTGATAATTTTAATCACATCCTGCAAAACGTTGTTTGGTTCAGGTGATGTTTTCCAGCTGGCCAGCATTTCTCTATGGATGACACCGTGAGTAGACTCACATTCAGAAGAGACTTTTTTGACCCAAGGACTGAAACTAGAAAGCTGTCCAGTCATAGCAGCTGCTCTGCCCATGCATAGACCAACACAAAATGACCTATGCAGTTTTCCTGATATGTAATCATTCAAAGACGAATAGTTCTGCAACTGTGATGTTGGTTGGCAACAAAAGTGTATATAACATATCCTCCTGAAAAATATATCGCACACAAACAACCATTGTTGCCTTGTTGTCAACATCAGTAGATTCTTCAACCTGGACTGCTTATCGTGGTGAATCATTAATCCTGTCTAACAATTGTGTCTCAATATCCTCTGCTATTTCATCAATTTGTCTAGTTATGGTGTTAGTCAAAAGAGGAACATGTACCACCTTTTGAACTGCAGCCTCTCCTAAAAGTTCATGGCAAATGTCCTTAGCAGCAGGCAGGATCAACTCTTCACCAACAGTAAAGGGCTTCTTAGTTTTAGCAATGCGTTTGGCCACTAAGAACAATGCTGTCAGTGCAGACGCATTTGATGAAGTGGTGGCCTTCAATAATTGCTTCTGTTCTTCGTGTTCACATTTTTTTCTTTGAAAATCTCAAAAGGCTTGTGTTTTAATTCAGGGTGCTTGGTCGCCATGTGACGAAGCAGTTTTGAAGGTTTCATGGCTTCATTGGATAGCCAATTGCCAGATATTATACAAAGTGGGCTTGGAGAATGTGAATCACCTGTTGCAACGAACCCAATACTTAAGTAGGATTTTTGGTATTTTCTTTCAAATGTAGCTTTCATTTTGTTGGCAGTCTTAGAGGCTTCTGCTGTCTCGTCAATGGGTCTGTCCCCCTTTTCAAAGAAGCTCTCAAAAGATGTGTGTTTTTTACTCATTTTTGCTAGCGTTAGCATATGGGCTTACCAAAACTGTGACTGAGACAGGTATGCAGTGCAGGAAAGAGGCAGGGACGGAAGTGGTAAATAAAATAATGGGTGGGCCATGCATGGACTAAAATATATCGGATTCTGATTTAAAGCCTGCCACCAGATGCAGCTGTACATTTGACGTTCATCAACTCAGTTGCCACTATAAAGCCTGCCACCAGATGCAGCTTAATTGTCACTTGCCACTCACTGATAGGATTTTGATATGAGTCTGCAAGCAATTGATTTATTATGGTCTTTGTGAAGTCAAACCTCTCTGTTAATGATAATCTGTATTTGCATCCACTCCCCAGTGCTAGCATCACTGCCTCAGCTCCCCCTCACATCATCAGGCATTAGATTCTCATAAGGAGTGCACAGCCTAGATCCCTCGCATAGGCAGCGTACAGTAGGGTTCGTGCTCCTATGAGAATCTAATGCTACTGTTGATCTGACAGGAGGTGGAGCTCAGGCAGTGACGCAAGTGGTGGAGAGTGGCTGTAAATACAGATGAAGCTTCACTAGCTCACCTCCTGCTGTGTGGCCCAGTTCTTAACAGGCCACAGACTGTAACTGGTCTACAGCCAGGGATTGGGTACCTCAGGGTTAGAGTATGTCTTTAAAGTCTGATGGTAATCTGAAGAAGTTGCCACACCATGGTGTTTCCTTAATTTTAGTTTATTAATTATAGGCATTTTAAACCTTCACTAAGCTACATAAGATAAGCATTATATATGAATTATATTTTCATTATTGAAAGAATTATTATGAAGTAGCCTATGCACATAAAAATTACGAGATGATATACCAATTGAAGTAAAATAAAGAGGACAAAGAAATCCAGGTCTAAACCAGTGCTTTCAAAGTTTTGGTATCCATCTTGGCTGGTTGGCAACCTTCAGCATGGTGGATCACAGGCACTACTTAGCTTCAAAGAGATATGTATTCAAATAGAGGAAAATACTCTCAGTAATTTTAGCTGCAGGGAGAGAGCAGCGGTGTGAGATGGGAAATCAGATTAGCTTTTAGCAAACTTTTGACTGCCTAGAGTCCATGACCCATAAATTGATGAGTCTTTTGTACTCAATGCTTTTTTTCCTTTATTGCAAACTTATCAATTCCCAGGCCTGTAATTTCTATGAAGATGGCTCTCCAATCCAAAGTTCTGGTGTCCACTCTTCTTTAGAGCTACACACACATAAATATAAACCTGTTGGTTTTTCAAATATACTTTCAAATAGCTAGAAGGAGGATGATGAATGTTCCCAACATGAAGAAATGATAAATGTCTGAGATAATTGATACACTGATTACCTGATCTGTTAACACACCATACATTATATGTATCAAAATATTACTATGTACATCACAAATATGTACAATCAGTATTTGCCAATTTAAAAAACACAATTAAAAATTTAAAAAGTAACTCAGGAGCTTCTCTTTACAACCTCAGGTATCTTTATTTCTGTAAAAATCTGAAATGAAACTTCAGTCTTCTTTGATTATATCCTCTTTGTCATTCTGTCCCTGTCCACACATCCATCCAAAAGATGTCACGTTTTTAAGATTCTGTTTTCATTCTCTCCTGAAGCTGCTCTTTTCTCTTTATCCTCATGACTTCACTACAATTTAGGGCTTCAGTTTTTCATCTTCTAGTCCCAGAAGACATTTTACTTCATATATGTAAATATGCACCTCTCACACAAACACACATATGTAATTTTTATCTTTAAGTAATAATGAAATATACATATGTGCAATATATAATACATTATTGTATAATATGCTATATAATTTTAAAAAACATAATGCAATATATCTTGATATGTATCAATATTTATTTTTATGCAAAAAAGCTCATAATCATATCTTAAATTCAATATCTATGTAGATATATATCAGTTTTTATTACCTTCATGTCATGATCTTATATGGATGTGCCATGAATAATTCTGTGATTTTTCTATTATTGACATTTAGACAATATCCAATTTTTCATAATTACAAATGTCACAGACAATATCTTTATGTCTATGTCTATACAAAATATTTTTCCTGCGAAATGGAGTTTTGCATTATCAACCATTTGAATTTACACTTTAAAATTTTTTGTAGGTACTTCAAATCATCCTCTATAAATGAAGTATTAATGTATTAAGTTTCCCTATCACCAACGGAAGGGCTTGCCTATATCCCTGTATATTTAACAACAAGGATATTATTTTTTAATATGTTTTCTGAACTGAAAATAAACTTTTTAAAATTTGCATTGATTTGTTTAGTGAGGATCAATATCTTTAAATATGATTATTGACCATTTTTATTTCTACCTTGAATTTCCTGTTCCTTTCCTTTGTCCATTTTTCAATTGATTGTTTAAAACTTCTATTCCATTTATTTGTAGAAGATTTTAGCATAGTATGTGTGTGTGTATTATTGTTATCATTGTCATTAAGATATTAAGTCAATTTTTTTAAATGGTCGCTAATTCTATGAAGTAGTATTTTTATATATCATTTTTCTCCTCTGTATTTTGATTTTTCTATTAATACTATAAGTATTAATATTTTGCAATCAAGAAAGAAAACATATTTTTTAAAAAGTTATTCAGTGAAGAGTTTTTTTTTTTTTTTTTTATAAAGAAGGGAATTTATTTCTTACAATTACAGAGTCTGAGAAGTCCAAGGTCAAGGGGCACACCTGGTGAGAACTCTGAAAAGTTCTGAGGGAGCGCAGGGCATCACATGGCTCAGGTCTCTTCTTCTTTTAAAGCCACCCCTCTCTCATGACAACCATTAATCCATTAACTCATTAATCCATAAGTGGATTCATCCATTTGTGCCCGCAGAGCCCTCATGACCCAATCACCTCTTAAAGGCCCCACCTCTCAAGACTGCTGCAGTGGGGAGTAAGTTTCAACATGAATTTGGAGTGGACACTCAAACCACAGCACCAGCCCTGCTTTGTGTCCTTTATATATCATTTAATCCTCTGACCAACTTTATTAGGAAGGTGCTAGCTACTCTCATTTTATAGGTGAGGAAACTGAGGCACAGTACGAGTATCTCATTTGTCCAGAGTCCCACAGCTAATCCATGGCTTAACACATTGATTGCCACGCTAGAAAAAAAAATTTTTCTCCTGGGGCCACAGTGTATTATTAAAACAAAGCAATCATTTCTAATTTGTTATTTTTTATTGTTTTCTGTCCATGAGTTATATGCAATGCAATCTGTGTATTTACAATTAAATTGTCAATATTAATTGTAACAATAAGAACATCAATAAGTAAGATTTTCATGAACCAACTGCAGGGTTTTGCTTCACGAGGCTCCAGGGTCAAAACTAGCCTGAGTTAAATCCAACTCACATGGCAGTCAATGTGTTAAATGGGACACGTTCACACTGCTTTGCAGACAGACCCAAGTAATATGCCTGCGGCACTGGCTGGAGTGGAGGCTCCAGGTGGGGGCAGGATCATGTTGGGTTCCAAGCTTTTGTGGGTGCTGCCATCTCCAGTGGCCAGGTCTGGAAATGCCACTCACCTTTTTTCTGTTTCTCTTTCATCAAAAAAAGAAATACAATCTAGTACAATCTTGGAGTGAGGGAAACAGTTTCTAAACAGAAAAGTATGAGAGATATTTCAAATGAAAATATTCTGCTGATAAGTGTTGCCTTGTGGAATTGCAGAAGGCAGGCTGGGTACGTGGGAATTAAGGCAGGGTCAACTCAGAAGGGGGTGACACTGTCCACCTTGGCTCATCTCTTAAGAGTGGGCACGTAGACACCATGAATGTAGAAGCATCTAAACCCTGTAAGTATGCATTGAGACATTTTCTTAGCTGGTCTTTTTAGAATGTTTAGTAAGCTTTTGGTGCAGTGAAGAGTTTTTTGAGGGTGATAAAATTAGAGTGCTGTTACTCCTGAAGGTAAGTTGCAAATTGCCTTTTTCTCTTCCCTCATTTTGCAGTCAATCTCTGGCACTTGCACATGACATAGAAAGTGAGGTGTATCACAAAACAGGCCAGTGTGAAAAAGAAAAAAATAATTTGATTCATTATTGTATCTATTCCAGAGTCACTCTAATTGCCAAATATTCTGAATATCACTTCTGCCTATGCCAAATTTTACTTGAGGTCTCTTGTTTTAAATTTAGAGTTAAAATTCTACTCTACAACATGTCCCTATTACTCCTGCTCCCATACATGGCCCAGATAGTCACTAACATTTATGCCATTTCTGTAAATCTCCAAGTATGGTCATGCATCTCATCCATTGACGTTCACAGCTGTGTAAGATCAGGAGGGTAGTGACTAATATCGCTACCAATGGAGAAAAAAACTGAGATGTTTCTCAACTTGTCTAACATCGTGCAGCTGGGCAAGTGTTGTAATCTGAACTTGAATCTAGATCTTCTAATACTATTGATTTATAAGCATTGCTTCTCTGTGTCAGTCAAATTGAATTATACACAGTGTTCCCAGAACAATCCCTGCTCTTCACCAACCTTCTGCATTTTATAATATAGTTTGCTTCATCCATAACCCACTCATTCTAGGTCATCTCATTTAGCAAATAAAAATACAGAAAACCAGTAAAATTTGAATTTCAAATAAACAACTTAAAACATATGTATGCCCCATTTATTGCATAGAGCATATTTATGCTAATATAGTATTTGTTGTTTCTTTGAAATGCACGTTTAACTGGGAGGTCTATATTTTATATGGTAATCCTATGTCTACTGGTACTTGTTCTCAGAATCTTATGCATTCTTCTAGGTGATCACGAATTTTACTCCTTCCCTTAAATTTATTCTAATCTTCCAAATTAAATTACTCCTTTTTGTGATTCATCAAGATATTTGTTTTAACCTCTATTAATTTCTATGTTGTATCAAAGTTTACAACTTTTCCTAACTTTCTACTAGACTGCAATGACTTTGACAGAGCTTATTCATCCTTGTAATATCTGCAAACCCCTAACATCCGACATGATAGACATTCAAAACATTTCGCTAAATTGAGTTGCTTAAGATAAATTTTATGCACCATTTCAATTTAGCCTGTGTGTATATTAATAACAATGTATGCTCTTAAGAAAAAAAGAAATGTGATATTGTTTTTTAAAAAACAATAGCCTGAAATGTCAAATTATAAAGATTTTTCTATATTTGGGATATCTGCCTGTTTAATACAACTTATTCTTTCAGCTGCTAACTAGCTAAGCTCACATTTTACCCTGGTTTGCTTTTTAGATATTGAATATGATTTAACTTTTCTTTAGTTTTCAAATTCTTCTCTGAATCATTCCAATTTTAGTGTATGTGCTGCCAAAACGAGCACAGTTTTCAAATTCTTCTCTGTATCTTTCCAATTTTAGTGTTTGTGCTGCTGAAACGAGCACAGTTTTCAAATTCTTTAAATAACTGATTATAATCTAGATGGGAGAGCTAAGTCCGTTTTTTTCTTTTTTGCTTTAACAGTAATTGATTATGTTTATCCTATGATGAAAGTAATTTCCTAGATATTGTCAGTGATACTGAAATACTGAAATGAATAATTACCACCATTTAATGTTTGGGTACTCTCTGCCACATACTAAGTTAAATATAAATGAAGAAATTACATGGTCCACACTTGTAAAACATTCACATTTGAAGGCAAAATATAATATGTATGAATTCCTTTGATATGAATAATTAAAATGGTAAACTATAAAAGAAATAATTATCTGAGTAGAATAGAATAATTTAGAACATTTCAGTAACCTTTAAATTTTGAATATAGACCAAAAGTTTCAAGTTATATTTTACATCCATTTTAGAATCCATTAATTTAGCTTAAGGATATGATAAAATGATATTTGCAAAAATTTAGCTAAAGACAGGTTCTCATGTATATACATACACACAGACACACACACACACACACACACACACGGGGTGTGTGGGGATACATTCTGAGAAATGCATCAGCAGGCAATTTTGTCATTGTGCTAACATCGTAGAGTGTACTCACACAAACACAAAGCTACATGATATAGTCTACTACACTTATTGCTCCTAGGCTAAAATCTGTACAGCAAGTTACTGTACTGAATACTGTACAATATTACAGTAATACAATGTAAAGTGTTTGTATATCTAAACACAGAAGGTACAGTAAAATTATGGTATAAAAAGTGAAAAATGGTACACTTGTATAGGGCATACCATGAATGGAGCCTGCAGAACCTGAAATTGCTCTGAGTGAGTCGGTGAGTGACTGAAAGGACTAGGACATTACTGGACACTACTGTTGTCTTTATAACACTGTACCCTTAGGCTACACTAAATTTATAATTTTTTTCTTTCTTCAATAATAAATTAAACTTAGCTCACTGTAACTTTTTTACTTTATATATTTTTTAATTTTTTAACTTTTGACTCTTTTGGCTTTTTTGGTAATCACATTTAGCTTAAAACACAAACATATTGTACAGCTGTACAAAAATATTTTTAATCCTTATATCCTTATTCTATAAGCTTTTCTCTGTCTTTAAAATTTTTTATTTTTTACTTTTAAAAATTTTTGTTAAAAACTAAGACACAACCACACACATTAGCCTAGACCTACAAAGAGTCATGATCATCAGTATCACTGTCTTCCACCTCCACATCTTGTCCCACTGGAAGGTCTTCAGGGTCAATAACACGTATGGAACTATCATCTCCTATGATAGCAGTGGCTTCTCCTGAAATAACTCCTAAAGGATCTACTTGAGATTGTTTTACAATTATCTTTTTTAAGTAGAATGAGTATACTCTAAAATAATAATGAAAAGTATAGTAGAGTAAATGCATAAACCAGTAACATAGTCATTTATTATCATTATCAAATATTATCTACTGTACATAATTATATGTGCTATACTTTTATATGACTGGCAGTGTGGTAGGTTTGTTTACACCAGCATCACTACAAACATGTGAAAAATGTGTTTGCTACAACATTATGATAGCTACAAAGTCAGTAGGTGATAGGAATTTTTCAGCTCCCTCATAATCTTGTGGGACCATTATAGTATATACTGTCATTGATGGAAAATTTGTTATAGGGAGCATGATTGTATATATGTGTGTGTGTGTGTGTGTATATTTGAAGACTTATTTTATAAAACATGATACACTCATAAAATGTAAGGTAGTGGAAACAACAAAATGATACTGTGAGGGTATAATATTTTCATGAAAGATGTTTTTAATAAATAGTTGAGTGAAAAAAATTTATAAAACAGCATGGCAAGAACGATTCATTTTTTGTTGTATAGAATAGTTTATTGTAATGAATAGATGTTTTATAGCATAGATGATTGCATATGCATAAAAATTTAGGAAAAGTAAACTACCACTTTAAGATAACATTTTTATCATTATATTTTATACACGTTTTCACCATTTCAATCTAATTTTCTTGGTGTACATATGTATTTGAATTATCTATCTATGATACATTTATATAAAAGTTAAAGTGATAAAGAATAAATGTTGGTCTAAGAAAAAATTATATTTGATATTAAAAATTATTTTGGATACATAGATGCAAGAAACGATCATAAATAATGACACTGAGTTCCAAGCTCCTTCTGTGTTCATTACATTTATCTTCAGGTACAAAGAGTGGATTTGAGGATAGGCCATAGGTAAAGTTCTGACCCAGAGGCAGCTTGGATAGTGTTAAATATGTCTTAGAAAAGAAGGATAAGTGAATGGCATGTTTATGCTTAGTAAAGTAAAAAGTTCCTCTTTCCGTTATGGACTTTATATCAACCATGTCAACTCACCACAATAAAAGTGTCTCTTTTGAGCTCAGCAAGTCAGTTTGAATTTCAGTTTACCTAGTAGGTCGTAAGTCCTTCTGCCCTTCTTTTTAGGGTATCCCCTATTTTTCTAGAGACTGCCCAGCAATATTACAAAGGTGCAGCTCAGCTGCTCTATGGTTAGAGTCTATCCATTTGGGTCACACAAGTTGTTTCTAAAACTCTTCCTCCTGCTGCAAGATTTTCTGCTACTGTGTTACATGGAGACTTCTCCCTGTAATTTAGTAACTCAAAGTTTTTAACTTAAATAAAGTAAGCAATTGCTCCTGAAATTTTGGCATGAATTTAACCTAGGATTTCTAAGTAAAGTATATTTTTAAAAAAGATTCAAACCTGTTTTTGTAATAACATACACACATTTAAAAAACATATTGTGCATGCCAATGAAATCTGGAGAAGTGGATACACCAGTGTTTCTAGACACAAAATATATCTTAATGAAATGAAATCCATTTTATTTGTCATTGTGTTTTTATAGAAGAGATACAGAATAGGCATAACAATAGAGCTTTCCAGTACTCTTATAAAAATGTGTCAACCATGTTGTACACAGAACACCTCTATGGGTGAGATGATAGTTCAGTGAGGATGTTGATTCAGTCTGTGGTGTTGACAGAGACTGCCAACTAACGTACCACTTTGCCAACTGGCACCTAGTATAGTGGCTTTTCCCCTTATGATAATTGCTTATCAACTGGGAATTTCATTTATTCATTGGCACTGTAAATTTGACTTCGGTTTATGCGGCAGGCTCTAATACCTCCAGAATTTTGTCAATGAAATTATTTGAGATTTTTTTTCACTGGACTGGTGTTTGAAAACATTATATTGTTGGCTGATTTTGTTCCTCTTCATTGCACTAATTGTTTATAAAAATTACACTCCATAAGCTTTTTGAGGAAACAAGTACTTTAATGAGTATACCATTTTAAAAATTGAGGATAATTTACATGATGTAGGAGCTCAGGAACTAGGAATTTATCTCAAATTATTTTAAACATATCATCTAGCCATCATTATTTTACTAAAATAATAAGTAAAATTATAAAGGTTATACTGTAATTTATGATTGCAAAAATGTAATTTGAATGACCTACTAGGGGAGGGACAGGATATTTGCTTGCACATAACCCTTTCCCCCACCACAACCCCCAGCCCCAATGAATATGCAATATCATTAACTTAAAAATCACAAAATCTACGCATTTAGAAAAGGAGAGAATTATTTCTTAAAAAATAAAGGGTTACAGCCTGCAAGATGGCCATTCTAACAGCCTGGGAAGCACAGCCTCTGGCCAAAGCCATTAGCAGGCACTTTGAAGGAGGAGGGTTTGGGGCAGGGATTTGTGTTAAATGGGTTAGCTAGGTATGATATTCAACAGGTTATAGGAGGAACCATGAATATTCAGGAAGGTGGTCCTGATGCATGCGTATTGAACAAACATGCATGTAACATACCACCCATGCTCAATTTGGAGTGGAGACTTAACATTTAAATGTATTATAATCAGGACCATAGGTCATCAGGTCTTTTCAGGACGCAGAGACATTGAAGTGCACAGCATCTGTAAAACCATCCAGAACCAGTTTATGGTTGGTGGTCTTCTTATCAGAAGAAAGTTAGTGAAATCAGTTTCTTGTCCAGTCAAAGTTATAGTTACGGCTTGTGGAACAGGGGGTAGGGGTCAGCACTGGGCTTGTGAAGCTGCAAATTGTTTTCATGTTGCTTATCTTGAGGCCAGTGCTTGTTTAGCTGCTAGAGAAAAAGAAAAACCTGTAGCAGTTAGACTATTGTTTATTAAGTATAGGAATGCATAACTTAACCTCGTCTGGCATGGCCTTAGGTCCTGTTTGTAATTTCGAATCTTATTGCCACAAACAGTTATTCTGACAGTCTTAGGACCTCTGTTTTGACCTTAATGCTGGTCAGCTATTGTGTCTAAAACCCTAAAAGAAAGGGGGTATAATAAGGTATGTCTGACCTCCTTTCCCATCATGTCTGAGAACTCAGTTCTTCAGGTTTCTCTGGGGTCCCGTTGGCCTAACAGGGGTCTGTTCATTTGGTTGGGGGCTTAGGATTTTATTTTAAGTTTACAATATGCAAAGGAGTTCTACTACGGCATGGGAGGGGAGGAGTGTAAGAGAACAATCTGCTTAGATCCAGGATCCTGCATTGATAGGAAAGAGAATCTGCTACCACTATGAGAAGAGTGCGAATGCTGAGAAAACTCTACCTTGGAGGCTCAGGCACAGAGGATCTTCCTAAGAGAGCAAGAAAACTGAGAAACTCATTGGGTGCTACCATCTTTTCCATGAGTAAGAAGAAAAAAACAGTCTATTGCCTGGAAATAGGTAAGAAAAGAGAGAGTCCTTCTATGGCAAAGGTATGTAGGGCCTATTGGGAGTGTAACAGGAATGCTAAGAAAAAAACCTTTCAGTATTACAGGCCTCACATTCTGTACAAAGAAGTAGCAGTCTATAACTGAAGAAATTTGAAACCACTGAAGTTAACTATAGTAACAACCAAGCCCAAACTCTCCTTAACTGCAGACTGATAGACTCAATAATGATCCTCTCCTAATAACAAGAAACAGAACAGGTGTGCACATTTCAGAATATAAACATTTATCTCAGCATTTATTGTTTTTTTAATCACCATGTCTGGCCTCCAATAAAAAATTATAAGACATACAGATGATCCTCAATTTACAATGGAGTTATACCCTGATAAACCTATTGTAAATTGAAAATATCATTAGTAGAAAATGCATTTAAGCTGGGTGCGGTGGCTCACGCCTGTAATCCTACCACTTTGGGAGGCTGAGGCAGGAGGCTTGCTTGAGGCCAGGAGTTTCAGACCAGCCTGAG
This sequence comes from Eulemur rufifrons, assembly GCF_041146395.1. NCBI lineage: Eukaryota > Metazoa > Chordata > Mammalia > Primates > Lemuridae > Eulemur > Eulemur rufifrons. The sequence goes on from NC_090985.1 coordinate 72,986,735, forward strand.
CAAGAGTGAGACCTTGTCTCTACAAAAAAATAGAAAAATTAGCCCGGCATGGTGGTGCGTACCTGTAGTCCCAGCTACTCGAGAGGTTGAGGCAGGAGGATAGCTTAAACCCAGGAGTTTGAGGTTTTAATGAGCTGTGATGGTATCACTATACTCTAGCCTGGGTGACAAAGCAAGACTCTGTCTCAAAAATAAAAATGCACTTAATGCACCTAACCCCCTGAACATCTTAGCTTAGTCTAGCCTACCTAAAATGCAGAATACTTACATTAGCCTACAGTTGGGCAAAATTATCTAACAAAAAGTCTATTTTGTAACAAAGTTATTATAAATATTTTAAATCAAAATTCAAAATTTGAAGTGTGGCTTCTACCGAATGCATATTACTTTTGCACTACAGTAAAGTCAAGAAATTGTAAGTCGATTCGTTGTAAGTGGAGGACTGCATAAGAAAACAAAGCAGAGGAGTAAAACTCACGGCTAAGAGGCAAAAATAGTAAAACAAATAAACAAAACACAACACACAACAAAACAAAGTGGACTCAGAGACAAGAAAAATGTTGAAAATATGAAATAAGGGCTTTAATACAATTATTATTAAGATTTCAAATAATACAGGGTGAAAGGCTACCAGGTAAAGTATCTTCATGGACAGATGGTAAATTTGAACAGAGAAATGGAAACTTTATTAAAGAGTGCAAAGGAAATGCTAGAAATGAAAAACACGAAATCAAAAATTCCTTTGATGAAATTATAATGACACTTGATAGAATTGAGGAAAGAATCAATGAACTAGAAAAAAGTTTAATGAAAATTATCGAAAGTGAAACAAAAAGAGAAAAAAAATAGATCAGAAAATGCCAACAACATAGAGCATTCAAGAGCTGATGGACAATATAAATAAGCAGAGGGACAATTAATATATTATAGAATATTCAACAACACAATCAGTTTTGCTAACTGACATTTTGAATGCCAAAGTCAAAAAGAGAAGAATAAATGTTTTAAAATGTACCTGTAACATTCACAAAATAGAACATATTCTAGGCCAGGAAATAACTCTCAATATATTCAAAATGTCAAATTCATTCAAAGTATGCTCTCTGAGGAAAAGGGCAGGAAGCTATAAATTAAAAAAAAAAAACCCACAATAAATTTACAGAAAATACTTGGAAGCATCTGCAATGATAGAAATTGAACAATACATTTCTAAAGAATCTATAGATCAAAGAAGAAATTACATAGTGAAAGAATAGACAGATGGATCAAGAAAAAAAAAGAAAATATGCAAGTCACCAAAATTAGGGAATGCTACTATAGATTCTATAGCCACCAATAATAGAAAAATATCAACAACTTAATGTCAATCAATTAAAAAACTTAGGTAACTTAATATTCCTTGGAAGACACAAACTACCAAAGACTATTTAAGAAACTGTAATCCAAGTAGCCCTATATTTATTAAATAAATTGAATTTATAGTAAAAAAGTTCTACAAAGAAAACATCAGGCCCAAATGGCTTCACTGGGAATTTCTACCAAATATTTAAAAAAGAAATATAACAAGTCTACACAAATTCATCTGAGAACTGGAAGCATGAGGACGAGTTTGTAGATCATTTTATTATGTTGGCTAATGCCATGGTACCAAAAATACAGACCTTGCAAGAAAAGAAAACTATCAAGAATATTGACACAAAAATTCTAAACCGAATAATCTAACATCTAACAATATATAAAAAGAGCAAGTCATCTTGACCAAGTAAAATTTATTCTAAAAACGCAAACTTGATTCAACTTTGCCAGTTATTCGATGTACTTTACTATATCAAAACATTACACATACAACATTATAATCTATAATATCAATAAATGCAGAAAAACGATAAAATTTAATAGCAATTTATATTAAGAATGCTAAACAACTAATAATAGATTGGTACTTCCTCAAATTGATAAAGGACATCTAAGAAAAACCAGCAGCTAACATCATACTTAATAATAAAACACTGAATACTACTACTGACTATGAGAATAAGACAAGCTCTCTAGACTTACCACTTCTATTCAGCCTTACCATTGAGGTCAGAACCATTTACATAACTATTATTTTTCCTCAGTGTGTCATGAGAAATGAATTTGGAACAAAATAACTGAAACTATCTTGTTATATAGATGAAATAGTCATCTATACAGAAAAATCCCAAGGAGTATACAAAAAAAAGGTATTAGAGCTAATAAGCAAGTTTATCAATTTCACAGGACATTATACTTTTATGTGGTGGCAAGAAGTACCCAAAATTTGAAATATGGAAATAATATCATTTAGAATAGCATATAAGTATGAAATGGTTATGAAAATTTGACAAAATGCTTGCAAAACAAGTAAAATTCAAATCACACTATGTTACTGAGAAACACTAAAGACGAGCAAAGTTAATAGAAATCTGTTCTGTGTTCATGTATCAGGATATACTACATAGTGTTAAGTTATCAATTCTCTCCAAGCTGATCTGCAAATTCAGTGGAATCCCAGTCTAATCTCAAATATTTTTCTGTAAATATTAAATATTGACAAGATGATGATAAGATTATATGAAAATTGAAAAGACCTAGAAAAGCCAAGCAGTTTTGAAAATAAGAAAAAAATTTGGAGAATTCACACTATGCTACCTGATTTAAAGACTTATTATATAACTACAATAAGCAAGACAGAGTGGTACTGGCTTAAGAACTGACATATGAAATGGATTATAAAGCCAAAGAATTTGGTAATTATATCTTAATAAAGCTGTGGGGGAAAAAGTTAAAAAAAGAACCTCAATTATTACCTTAACATCATCAAAGAAATTAATTTGAAATAGGACATAGATTTAGGATAAGAGCCAAAATTCTGAAACGTCTACAACAAAACAAAACAAAACTTTGGATTTTGAGTTAGGCAAATACAGTATTTCTTAGGATCCAAAAATACCAACCACATACCCAAAAAATTGATATATTGAATTAGAAGAAAATTAAAAATTTCTATTCTTTGAAAGGCATGACTAAGAAACTAAAAAAAAAAAAAAAAAAATTAAAAAACTCACACCCAGCAGATTCTTTACCAAATAATATATTTCAATAGTCATTCATCCTGTGAGAATGTTTAACATCAAAAATTATCAAGTTAATGCAATTTAAACCACAATGAGATGGCACTTTATATATTAGTGGAATGACTAATATTAAAAGAGTGTCGATACCAGCAGTTGGCAAGGGTGTGAAGCACCTGGAACTCCCGTACATTTTTAGTAAGAATACAAAATGTTATAGCCACTTTGGGAAATAATTTGGCAGTTTCTTTTGAAGTTAAATAAGCACTTACCATATCACACAGTAATTCTACAACTAGGTACTTACCTAAGGGAAATGGAAATACACATACACAAACAAATGTTCATGGGAGATTTGTGTGGGACGGGGGAGGAGACCTGTGGGGTAGCTGGACTGCCCCTCAGACTTTTAGCCAGCCCTCTGGACTTTATTCCTATTTCATTCCTGTTTCCAGAAGTCCTGATGCCACCTGGCTTATTAGGAGATTTTGAGAATAAATTTATCCTCTGTTTTCCCTACATTTTCCCTACATTTCCAGCATTAGATATAGGGATTTTTTTTTTTAATGAGTTCCCACTTTTTCTTTTACTTTCAGATTCTACAATGTTGTTCTATTGTCTCTTTTTCTGTCCTATTTTGTACTCCTTTACTATTTGATCTTGTAGACTTATGTCTATCAAAAATATCTTTAGTGCTGGTTTTTAGAAGAAAACATATTTAAATGTGTGGTTTTGATCTTTCATGTTTAAGTATTTTTAGAGTAGGTATTGTTCTCTCTTTTTTTATGGGAAAATACAAAAGTGTCCTTGTTGCTGCCAGAGACAATGATATGATCTGTTACAGTTTAAAGGAAAACTACTAGGTGAGGTAGATGTGCCTCCAGGAAGGAGGGTGGTTAGATTGCCAAGAAGCCTCACCTGTCATCTCATACCTTAAAAAATTCACTTGGGCTGGCCCTCACATTGACAGGTTCGGAATATTTATCTTACTAGCACAATGTATGTAGATCTACCTCTTATTTATTCTTTATTTATGCAGTGAATGACTTTTGGCCCTCATCATGTATCAGAATATGGACTCAAGTTATACACAGCAAAATAATGTAAAAGCAGATAGAGCTATCATGTGTCCATGTATTTATAGGAGCATGGCGAGCATAATCTTTCCCTTTAAGCAGGTTTACGTCAGAAGCCAAATTATGTGTCGAAGTTCGCTGAAGCAGGGCAGGAAAGTCTTATGATCCAGATATTTATTGGCATCTGAATATGAGAGGACTAGATTTGCCAGAGGACCTGGTGTGATTGAGTCATTGGCAGAGAAGCCATCTCCTTTGGACAGGGCATCAGTGAGCCCTGCCAAAACACGGCTCTCTCCAATGCTTATTTTATGTGTATTTCCACTGCTAACACAACTCTCTTAAAAAAATATTTTTTATATTGGCCCTAGACCCTTTCTGTATTTTAAAGTGACTTTCCTTATTTCTTCTGTGATCCGTTATACATTATTTTATACTTAAAATCTCAAATCTCGATTTTATATCCAACTTGTCGCTATAGGCACTTTTAATGTCCCTCACACTTACCATATTTATTATAAATTAGTAAATGGTTCTATTCGAAAAAGTAGAATATCATTTTATTTCTCTACGATACAAATTAATTTTTACTCCTATACAAAAACAAATATGAAATTTGTTTAGTGATATTTTACAAAATTGATGTATCATGCGTATTTTAATATCCATGTTATAAACATACACACATATACATGTAAATAAGTGATTTAAGTTTACTTTCATTTTAAATAATGGAAAGTATGAAATAGATATAGCAGAAATATGTCGTGATTTAATGCTAACGTATTTTAAGCATCAAATTAATAAAATTTTGATGAATATCACAGATTATATTAAAATCATAATCTCAAGAAATAGTAAAAGAAGTATCGGGAAATCTTTGTATCAGTTATCTTTTTTTGTTGTTTTTAAAAATATAAGAGAAAATAACTTGATGCATGGAATAGAACTAGTAAGATTAAAGTGAAACTCTGGCCTTGAAGCAATATGGTTTAAAACTGTGATCTCCAACCGGCCTCTGTCACCCTGGTGCGGTCTGTGGCCTGTTAGTGACCCGGACTGCAGAACTCCGTCCGGTCCACGGCGTCCCCTCTACCCAACCTCCCCACCCCGTTCATGAAAAAATTGTCTTCCATGAAACTTAAGAAACCAGGACGGATGGGATGGGGGGTGGGGAGGCACAGCAGAAGGTGAGCAGCGGAAGTGAGCCGGGGAAGCTTCATCTGTATCTCTCCCCATCGCTTGAATCATTGCCTGAGCTCCGCCTCCTCCTCAACCCCCTTCCGTGGAAAAATTGTCTTCCATGAATGAAACTGATCCCTGATGCCAAAAAAGTTGGGGACCACTGGTTTAAACAACAATGCTATTTACCTAAATTAAAGAAAAAAAAATCTGATGATTTGAGGTTTCCACTAAGCCTTACAGGGTTTTAATTTATTACTAGTTATCATGCAGAAATCAAATACATTAAAAATTAACACACAAAATTTCATGTCGTTAGTTTTATTAGCCAACATTAGCTTATTTTTTTATAATAAAAGTTATTTATTTATTTAAATTTATTTTTTTATTTTCATTTTTTTAGAGATAGGGGTCTCCCTCTGTTGCCCAGGCTGGAATGCAGTGGCACTATCATAGCTCACTGAAGCCTCAAATTCCTGGCCTCAAGAGATCTCCCACATCGGCCTCCCAAAGTGCTGGAACTACAGGCGTGAGCCATATCACCAGGCTGAGTTTTCTTATAATAAAATTTTTGTACAGATCATCAAGATACTCTCCAGCAGATGTAGGCTCAGATTCTCATCTCTGGCCGCTGTGCTTAGGGCCAGATGTGTTACTTTAGGAATCAAGAGCAGCAGAAACCAAAAGATTTCTGCTGTTGCTTTGGTTTTGAATTCATCAAGTTAATAGACCTGAAAGGGAAATTATTATTATTATTATTATTATCTTGTTATGGGGGATACAGAATTGCAGGTTACATATGTTGCTCCTGTACCGCCTTTCTCCCCAAGTCAGAGCTCCAGGCGTGTCTGTTCCCCAGGTCGTGCGCATTGCACCCATCATGAGGTATATATCCCTCCCTTCCCCACCCCCCCTTCCCGAGTCAGCACCTTCAAGTGTTACCACTCCCCAAATGGTGCGCAATGCACTCATTGTGTAGGCATACACCCATCCCCTCCCCCACCCCCCACCTCAGTCTGATATCCAATTGGTGTCGTTCCCAGATTTGTATTTAGGTGATGATCAGGGAAACCAATTTTCTGGTGAGTACATGTGATGCTTGTTTTTCCATTCTTGGGATACTTCACTTAATATAATGGGTTCCAACTCTCTCCAGGAGAACCATAGAGATGTCGTATCTTCATCATTCCTTATAGCTGAGTAATATTCCATGGCATACATATACCACAGCTTACTAATCCAATCATGTATTGATGGACATTTGGGTTGTTTCCACATCTTTGCTATTGTGAATTGTGCTGCTATAAACATTCGGGTACATGTGTCTTTGTTACAGAATGACCTTTTTTCCTTTGGGTATATGCCCAGTAATGGGATTGCTGGGTCAAATGGCAGGTCTACTTGAATCTGTTTAAGATACCTCCATAATGCTTTCCACAGGGGTTGCACTAGTTTGCAGTCCCACCAGCAGTGTATTAGTGTTCCTGTCTCTCCACACCCACGCCAACATGTGTTGTTTTGGGTTTTTTTGATAAAGGCCATTCTCATTGGAGTTAAGTGATATCTCATTGTGGTTTTGATTTGCATTTCTCTGATGATTAGGGATGTTGAGCATTTTTTCATATGTTTGTTAGCCATTCTATCTTCTTTCGAGAAGTTTCTATTCATGTCATTTGCCCAGTTTTTGATAGGGTTGCTTGATTTTTTCTTGCTGATTTTCCTGAGTTCTAAATAGATTCTTGTTATCAGTCCTTTATCTGATGTGTAGTATGCAAAAATTTTTTCCCATTCTGTAGGTGGTCTGTTTATTCTCTGGATTGTTTCTTTGGCTGTGCAGAAGCTTTTTAATTTAATCATGTCCCATTCATTTATTTTTGTTGCTGCTGTGATTGCCTTGGGGGTCTTCTTCATAAATTCTTTGCCTAGGCCAATGTCTGTAAGAGTCTTTCCTACATTTTCTTCTAGAATTCTGATTGTATCATGCCTAAGGTTTAAGTCTGTTATCCACCGTGATTTGATTTTTGTGAGAGGTGAAAGCTGTGGGTCCTGTTTCAGTCTTCTACAAGTGGCTAACCAATACTCCCAGCACCATTTATTGAATAGGGATTCTTGTCCCCAGAGTATATTCTTTCCCGCTTTGTCAAAAATTAGGTGACTATATGAGGATGGTTCTATATTTGGATTTTCTGTTGTGTTCCACTGGTCTGTGTCCCTGCACTTGTGCCAATACCAGGCTGTTTTAAGAACCACGGCCTTGTAGTATAGTTTGAGGTCTGGCAAATTAATACCTCCCATTTTGTTTTTGTTGCTTAAAATTGCTTTTGCTATACGGGGTCTTCTTTGATTCTGAAAGGGAAATTATAAATCAATCTTTGCCATAGCCGACGGGCTTTTCTGGGGACAAAAATTAAGGAAGAATATTAAAATTAAGGAAAAATATTTAAAACATAGAGAATTCTAGTAAGTGTGAAATGCATGCTGCAAATTATACCTGAAACAAAAGAGGAAAGAATCAAAGATCCAAAGAAACTTTTAAGGATCAGGAGAAATCACTGACAAATATGGGAGATGAGAGATAGAAGGATCTTCAAATGCACATAAACATGCATTAAAGGTGAAGTATAGAGCTTTATTTGTCTAATTACAAGAGAAAATATTTAGGATTCATAGAGGATAGTTAGAAAATGATATTAGAAACTCATTATCTGGTATAGTTTGGAAATAGGTGTCCAAAATGTAAAAAAAGAATATATTCATAAATGAGATCAAGATACATAGTCACATGAACTTTGATAACAGTTAATTTTAGCATTTTTATGTTTTGTTTTGAGAATAAGCACAGGGAGTTCAAAGAAGGAATTGTCTTTATTAAAATACTGAACACTTCCAAACTTCTGCACTACTAAGATGTAGGTAAGAGAAACTCATTTTATTCTGTAAAATTCATTATACATTGTTTTAGAGATATCACTGATCAGATAGGTCATTTAGATACCTTGAATGTAGCAGATATTTAATGATTTTTTTTCTATTGAAGCCTCTGCAAATATAGATAGCATGTTCTATTCTATGTTGGGTTTGCAGATTTTCCCCATATGCATAAGTTTTATTGCACTGTTCACAATATATGATGACACCTAGGTGCTACGTAGGGTAACACCACTTACTATTAATGTATCAGTAATTATTACATAGAAAATAGCAGCTGTTTTTGTCTTTAACAAAAAACAGAACAAGAGGAAATAGGTCTAGCTGGTAATCTGAGAAAGGATAGTTGAAAGGGTGGAATCTCACACACTGAAAATCTTTTGAAAAAATCAAACAACCCTATCAAAAAGTGGGCAAAGGACATGAACAGAAGCTTTTCAAAAGAAGACAGAACAATGGCCAACAAACATATGAAAAAATGCTCAACATCTCTAATCTTCAGGGAAATGCAGATCAAAACCACAATGAGATATCACTCATCTCCAGTGAGAATGGCCTTTAACAATACGTCCCAAAACAATACATGTTGGCGTGGATGCGGAGAGACAGGAACACTCACACACTGCTGGTGGGACTGCAAACTAGTGCAACCCCTGTGGAAAGCAATATGGAGATACCTTAAACAGATACAAGTAGACCTACCATTTGATCCAGCAATTCCATTATTGGGCATCTCCCCAAAAGAACAAAAGACATTCTATCAAAAGACATCTGCACTCGAATGTTTATAGCAGCACAATTCACAATTGCAAAGATGTGGAAACAACCCAAGTGCCCATCAATACATCAGTGGATGAATAAAATGTGGTATATGTATACCATGGAGTACTACTCAGCTATAAGAAACAATGGTGATATAGCACCTCTTGTATTTTCCTGAATAGAGCTAGAACCCATTCTACTAAGTGAAGTATCCGAAGAATGGAAAAATAAGCACCACATGTACGCGCCATCAAATTGGTTTCACTGATCAACACCTAAGAGCACATACTGGAATAACATTTGTCGGTGTTGAGCAGATGGGGGCGGAAGGGGATGGGTGTTTACATACATGATAAGCGCGATGTTCACTGTCTAGGGGATGGACACGCTTGAAGCTCTGACTCGGGGGGGAGGGGCCAAGGGCAATATACATAACCTAAACTTTTGTACCCCCATAATATGCTGAAATAAAAAAAAAAAGAAAAGAAAATATTTAAGACACTGGATGCCTCATTATCCGGAGTAGTTCAGGCAAAGCCCTGCTTGCAGATGGAAGAACAGATTGTATGCCCCCGTCTATCTATTTCTCACCTGGTGCTCCTATGATTTCACACTTGCACTTTTAGAGCCACCTTTTAAAAACAACATGGGGCAACATTAAAATTTCTCCTGGAAAAAGATAATTTCTTGCTTTCTCCAACCACAAGAAAAAAAAATATCTAAGAGGTAACTGAAGACTTTTGAAAAAAATATATGTCCAATCTAAATTTTGCTCTCTAAAATTATAAGTTCACATTACTGCTTACTAATAATGAATAAAAGTTCACCAAGATATAAATTTGCTAGCCTAACTTGTACTTTAGGAATAAGAAATTTTTTTTTCAGATGTTAATATATTAAAATAACAGCTACAATACAGTATAATACAATGTAGTATTTTATAGTTTGACTTCTTATAAAAAGCAGTGTACTTTTTTCTATTTTATAGATATCAATAGCTTCTATTCTCCTAGAAAAATTCCTTGTGAGTAGTAATAAACCACAGCCACCTCTAAGTTATTAAGTATATTTATCTGCATTGTGGAGCATTTAACCCATTGTTTCTTCTCCTCATTTCTCGAGATATCTTTCATTTTGGCACTTTTGCTCCTCGTCCAAAACTACCCAAGTGGGTAAGGAGAGAAATAAAAAAAGAGATAAAATATCCATCAGTTAATTAGCTCCCTTTTAACAGCACAGGAACAGTTTGATGGAGTTTTAATATAGTTCTTAAATTAATGGTTTAGAATTATCTATGATTGACATACCACTCCCTATATTCAAATGAATTACAACACATGATCAAAATTTGATTGTATTGAACTGCAGTTAGGTATTTGCATTATGTGAGGATTTTGCTAATCGCAGATCATTGTTGTCATAAATTTTTAAACATTGTGATACTGCCCAAATATTTGCATATTACCTTTTTCTTTTAGGCATTTAAAAGTTGCCCCAAATAATTCTTATTTAATTTACTATTAATCAAACCAAAAGGAAATAACTTATCTCATGGCTGATACTCATCTTCTGCCTTTGTTGAAAACAGCCAACAGTACATTCTGTTTTGCTTCATTTGGAGTAACTCAGGACTTTCCCCAAGGAATACATTTCTTTTTCTCACACTCATACATTTCACTTTTAAATTTACTAACACTGAGTTTAAATTTGCTTTCTTATTAAGTCCACTTCCACTCCACTTCATAATTACCATAAACTACCACTAACAGTTGTCTCTAAGAATGCAGATATTTGAAGTCAGCCGCCATACCCTTCTGGGTTATCATTTCAGCAAACTGTGCATATTCAGTTATTTTATCATTTTTTTCTTATGTCAATCCCTCCAACCACTTCGTTTGTGTTGCTCTTTTCTTATTTCTGTCCTAGTTCTTATTATATTTACTTTCAGGGTCAGGAAGACAATGTAATGTTTTAAGCTATCTCCCTGGAACTGTGCAAAAAGGCTTGGTGACCTTCCAATTCTTTCTTGAAATGGCGGCTCCCCACCATTTCCTATTAGGATCTGTAATAATGTACCAAGAATTCAATAGAAACTCATCCTAGATGAAAAAACAAAGAGTGAGTGGAACCAAAAGCAATTCATTTCATAACAATCATTGAGAACTCACTTTTCCCCCAAAGGATTGCAAATGTGAGGAATGATACGATCTACTAGAAATACCCCTGAAAGGGAACTTCTCTGGGATTTCAGAAATGTTTCCAAGTCTTTTGTCTAAAATTACTAAAATCATTGAATTTGTTCTTAGAATGAAAAATGATCTCCTTTCTTCAACTCTACCTAAAAGATAAGGATGTAAAAAAATTTAAAGCTTTAGATATGTCTAAAGATATAGCTTATGTAGTGTAACTGTGGCTGGAGTTAGCTAGCTCACTTTAAAATACCTTGGTGTCTACCAAGTCGGTCATAGGTGGATCACTTTTTCCCTATGCCTTACCTCCCACAACACCACCCCCCTGGCCCCAGTGCACTCATACATACACACAGACACATCCCTGGATAACAGTCTCTGATGCAAACTATCTTAAGTGCCATGCTAAGAGAGACTTTTTATTCATCTATTCATTCTTATATCCCTTAAGCCCAAATAGGCATATAAATATGTCTGTTGAATCAATTAGTTAATTAATTACTGAGTAAAAATAAGATGACACAATGTGGATGACCAAAGATAAAATGGAAATCAGATTTTTTTTTTTTTTTTTAAGAAGTCTACCCCATGTTCAAAGCCAGAGTCTAGAAATGGCATTTCTCATTGTCTTCTTTTATTCTGGAAAAATTAAAACCCAACTTTTTACATATATTCAGTCTTTTGTCTTTAAAGTTTACCCCTTTTATTTAAACTCTGAAATATAGACATCTTACCTATTGAAAACACACACAAAAAATTAGTTACTGAAAGCTTATTCTGGTATGGTATACCTAATTCCTCTCATTTCAGTTTACTACCAAGCTTGAAATGACATTTCTTTGTTTGGCTCTGTCTAGTCGTTTTGACTAGAGTTATGCAGTGCTTTTGTCTCTTATTGAGAATGGTTATAAACCGAATGCTAGAACAGGCTCAAGAATTCTATAACCCCCCAATGAAGACACTCACAATTGAGACTATATGATACTATCCCAGGGGTAGACTGAATACCAGAGATATCTAGATTTAATTTACCCCACATATGTTTTATTTATGTCTGGAAGAGAATTTAGCAAAAATCATTAAGAGATATCTTTATAGATCTTTAACCAGGTATTGAGCACTTCTCTAAACTTTATGTACTCTATTTTATTTAATTCTCACTACAACCCTTTGAGGTAGATATTTTTATTATTTCCATTTTTATATAGGAAAAAAACTTTGACTTGGAAAAGTTGAAGAATTTTCCCTAGTCTACCCAGCCACTTATGTGTTAGATGCAGCTGTCAACGTTTTGCCCACCTTTAGTACGAAGAAGTCATGCTCTCCTGGCTCTACTAAGGGGGCAGAATTCAGAATTTCTAGTTCATAGAAATGGCTGGAGCAAAACTTATCCATTCATGGGTGAGTAAAGAAGCAGACAGTTAGCTTGTCGTAGGCTCTAGGTGTGGGGAACAACTCATACAGCAACCAATTGATAAAACTCACTAGTAGGGAAATTTGTTCAAGCTCTTGATTGGTGAGTGATAATGAGGGCCTTGATAAACACTTCACAGACAAATCTTACCATGGGATGAATTCATAAAGGCAAGCAGCAGAAGGAGTAGACCCATCATGAGTATCTATTTCTTAGGGAAGTTGAGTATTCATGTCTTAGACTCAGATATAGACCCTGCATTATTTATTAAATATAAGTATGTGAAAAATCTATGTAGCTTCTATTTCAATTAAACTTTTTGATAACTCCATATGGTTTCAAATAAAATAATCTTTCCAGATAGAATGGTGGATACACAAATGATCTAGACCAGTCTTGAAAGGACCCTATATGACAATTTCTGGCAAAGGTGGACTTAGAACAGGTAACACTACAATCCTTCCCTGATGCTTTTATTATCAACATTTGAGTATTTTAGGTATTTGTCAAAATCAAAGTTTATTTATTTATCTAGGCTTGACCTACTCAAGTAATTAGGCAACACTTTACATCATGAAAAGTTTTCATCCCCTCCTCCTGGCCTGCTCCCTTTGTTCCTTATACAAAATAATATTAAAAATATTATTGCAAATCTTTTCTCAAATTTTACCTTCTCAGTAAGCACTACCTTGATTATCTTATTTATTTATTTTTATTTATATTTTATTATTTCAAAATATTATGTTGGTACAAATGGTTTTGTTATGCTTGAGTCAGGGTTATAAGTGTGTCCATCACCTGAATAGTGTTAATTGTACCTGTTAGGTAGATATTTGCTCATCCACTCTTTCCCCCTCTCCATTAGGTGATTTTCACTGAATTTTACTTCCCTCTATGGACGTATATGCTCATCGATTAGTTCTAATTTAATAACAAGTACAAGTGGTGTTTGTTTTTCCATTCTTTAGATACTTCATTTAGGATAATGTTCTCCAGTTCCATCCAAATTGCTGCAAAAGGACTTAATTCATCATTCTTCATGGATGAGTAGTATTCCATCGTATAAATATACCACATTTTGTTAATACACTCATGACTTGATGGTCACTTGAGTTGATTCCTCATCTTTGCAATAGTGAATTGTGCTGCAATAAACATTCAACTGTAGGTGTCTTTTTGATAAAATGACTTATTTTCCTTTGGGTAAGTACCCAGTAATGAGACTGCTAGATTGAATGATAGGTCTACTTTTAGATCTTTGATGAATCACCATACTGTTTTCCATAGAGGTTGTACTAATTTGTAGTCCCATCAACAGTGTATAAGCATTCCTTTCACTCTGCATCCATGCCAGCATCTATTGTTTTAGGACTTTTAATAAAATCCAGTCTAACCAGGGTGAAGTCATAATCTCATTGTTTTAATTTGCATTTTTATGATGATTGGTGATGTTGAGCATTTTCCATATGTTTATTGGCCATTTGTCTATCTTCATTTGAAAAGCTTCTATTCGTGTCTTTTGCCCACTTTTAATGGGGTTGTTTGTTTTTATCTTGCTGATTTGCTTAAGTTATTTGTAGATTCTGGTTATTAGCCCTTTATCGGATATATAGCTTGCAAATATTTTCTCCCATTCTGTAGGTTATATATGTGCTCTGTTGATTATTTCCTTAGCTGTGCAGAAGCTTTTTAATTTAATCAAGTCCAATTTATTTATTTTTGTTGTTGCTGTGATTGCCATTGCAGTTTTGTTCATAAATTCTTTGCCAAGGCGGATATCTAGAAGGGTTTTTCCAACATTTTCTTCTAGCATTCTTATGGTTTCATTCCTTGCATTTAAGTCTTTATCCATCTTGAACTGATTTTTGTGAGTGGTGAGTGATATGGATCCTGTTTCATTCTTCTGCATGTGGCTATCCAATTCTCCCAGAACCATTTATTGAATAGAACTTCTTTTCCCCAGTGTATGTTATTATCTGCTTTATCAAGGATCAATTGGCCCTATGTGGATGGTTTTATATCCGGATTTTCTGTTCTGTTCCATTGGTCTATGTCTCTATTTTTGTGCCAGTACCATGCTGCTTGGTTACTATAGCCTTGTAGTATAGTTTGAAGTCTGGTAATGCAATGCTTCTAGATTCTTTATTTTTCCTTAAGATTGCTTTAGCTATTCAGCATCTTTTCTGGTTCCAAACAAAGTGTGGAATTTTTTTCTATATCTGTGAAATATGACATTGGTATTTTGATGGGGATGGCACTGAATCTGTAAATCACTTTGGATAATATAGACATTTTAACAATGTTGATTCTCCTGATCCATGAGCATGATATGTTTTTCCATTTGTGTCATCAGTGATTTCTTTCCTCAGTGTTTTGTAGTTCTCTTTGTAGAGATCTTTCACCTCCTTGCTTAAGTATATTCCTAGGTATTTTGTTTTCTTTGTGGCTATTGTGAATGGTATTGAGTCTTTGATGTGATTATCTTATTTAAATTTTAACTTCACTACCAGCCTTCCTAATTCACTGCTGTACTTTTTAACTTCATTTTTTACTTTTAACTATATATGCATATATAGCCATATATGTAATGTGTATATATGTGTTTACTTATAAATGTATAGGCTATTATATAAATATTATATTATTGTCTTTCTCCTGCTGCTAGAATATAAGTTCTATAAGGCAAAGATTCGCTTCATTAGCTCTTGTAGTCCCAGTGCCTGGAACAATGCTTGGCACATACTAGACATTCAGTAGATATTTATGAATGTTTAGTTAATGGCCATTCATTATTTTATACTCTAATTTCAACTCTCTGCTTGAAACATTAATTTTTCAAAAGACCATAAATATACAGATTTTTTAAAACAGAGAAGGCAAATAAACTCATTGGTTTAGGAGTAACACTGGACAATTGCTTTAAAAGTTATAAAAATATTTACTTCTATTACAAAAATTAAGTCCACAGGTAACATCCAGGAAGACTTTAACTACCTTATTTGAGACAGTCTAGTAGACACATTTCTCTCCATTCCATATTATTAACATGAAAGCATCAAGCAGGCAAAATCTGTAAAAGAAACAATTTTTTACAAAATTTTTTACAAGCGTAATTTTTCTAATGAAGTCATATAATCTTTGCAACTAGTATATGAAGTCTATTCTATTATTGCAATGAGCTTAAATATCTTATACAGTATCACTCCTCTAACTAGTAAGTTAATTAGGATTATGACTGAAGTTGCCTGACTTCAGAGTTTGTATTCCAAGGTCTACTACACTATGCAGGTTCACATTTTAATTTACTTTTTTTTCTGAAGATGGAGGGAAGATTAATTGTGTGGTGAGTTTTGTTGGGGAGGGGCACAGCGTCTTATCTTTTTTAGTCCCGTACATGAGAATTTTACCAAGGTTCTTCCAGAATACTGAGTTACAACTTAAAACTAGAGAAGACATATATTGGTTTGTACAAGCTCTAGTGTCCTTCTCAGGCCAAATTCAAGTACTCAGAATTCTTGGCTTATGAAAAGTATCAGCTTTGCTTTAGAATACTTGAGGTTAATTGCTGTATGCCTATCTAAAGAGAAATATGGTTATATACCAGTTATTAGTCATTAAAAGCAGGAGATTAAGGTCAATACCAGATGCTTCCCCGGGGAGAAAAACACAAAACCAAATGCTGCTGTGTCAATGGCAAGGGCCATCCAGGAGCCACAAACTAACGTGTCAAGTCCAGCCCATAAAAACTTCCTGTGTGTTACAAAATCCCAGATCTTTATATAGCCGCTTTTTAATGGTGAAAACTTTTAAATAAATGCATTAGAGATGCTTTGCTGCAAATTAACAAGGTCATAGGCAATCTACAAGGATGCTAAATGTGTCTTTGAAAATTCACCGAGATTTTTAAAGCAACATAAAACTGTAGGCATTCACGTGGACTCTGTTATTGATTAGTGAGCTGGTTGTGCTGAAACATCAACATAGTAATTAGTATGTCTTCTAATTAGTTCAAACTCCTTCTGCCTCCTCTCTTCCTTTGAGTGTTCTTTGGTAATACAAGAGTGTAAGAGGTTACAAACGTAGAACCCTTTATAATTTTGTTATCATTAAGTCTGTTTGATTCAATTACAGCCTGTAAAGGAATGGCGACTTCCTTGACTCTTTTCCTATTACCTTAAGGCTTAATTATGTTTATGTCTTTCAGGATAAAAATATTAACCTATGATTTACTTCATTTATTATGTGTAAATATATTTTTTATTGTGTTAGAAATTGTTGAAGGGAGACTTCTCCTTACCAGTTTGTTTCATGGCTTGAAGTGACTATCAACCAACATATCCTGAGAAGAAAAAAGTGGTAGAAACTTTTAATTGTACTGACCACTAAGTTTTTTGAGAGTCAACAGGTTGACAAAATTTGAGATGATTTTCTACCATCTATAAAACCTCTGGTGCTAAAAGATGCCTGAAATTGATGGATGCATGCATATTTTAACATCTAAAATGAAGCAAAATCTAAATATACTGCCCTGAAAATATGGTTAAGCAAAGTCTGTTCTATTCTGTTTTTAAGATTCCTCAGTAAAACAACTCTAAATAGACAAATATCTATTGTGTAAGATTACTTGAGGAAGTATGGTCTTCCTGACCCAAATTTCATCAGGATCCCATTTTATAGTTCTTGTAAATAACCACAGAAACTGAGTGGGGAAACTGACAGTGAATCACTGCATACTACTTCAAGTAGTAAAATTCCAGTGTTGAGGTTTTTGATGCCT
This sequence comes from Eulemur rufifrons, assembly GCF_041146395.1. NCBI lineage: Eukaryota > Metazoa > Chordata > Mammalia > Primates > Lemuridae > Eulemur > Eulemur rufifrons. The sequence goes on from NC_090985.1 coordinate 73,004,158, forward strand.
AGGTGTGTTTGGAAGGCAAAGGAAGAGTCTTGGTAATGGTACATAATTAATATCAGTGTCTATTGTGTTGTCTATCCATTCACTGCAGGAGAGCTTTGACCATGGAGCACATGGATATTCTACTTTAATTTAGCAGAGCTCTACTAAAGGCATGCCCACAGCGATGGCTGGCAATCACTTAAACAACCTACCCTCTGTGTGAAGACCTTATAAGAATATTTGTATCCACATCTGAGTGGATCTAGAGTGGGATAACTGGAAAGTCATGTTATGTGTATTAGTGAACACCCTATCTGGACAAATCTTTTCTAAACTGAGAAAAAATAGACAAAATAATGTAGCCTATGATCCAAAGCTACAGAATGAAATTATTGATAAAAGCATACCCTGAAAACTTTTATGGCACACATACTATCTGTGAAACAGAAACAAAAAGCAAAAGCTATATGGAAAGTATAAGTTAAGAATAGTGAACAAGATGAATTTCCATCTGTGGCTACAATGAAAATGGAGGTGAATGAGATGAAAAGAAAAGATTTTGAAAAAACAACAAAATTAAAACAATAATGAAAAATCAACATTAGAGTATTTATTGAGTATCACTGATCCTGGAGAAAAGGGATCACAAAGGAAGTGACAAACTTGAAAACATTTCCAAATTTAGAAGCATGGATATAGAAATATTTATTTGGTGATATTTTACATTTATGATTATGAATCAATTACTTAAAGAGTGTTTTTGAAAACCTGACAATAATGAAAAGTGATTTAAAATAAAAGGTATTTTTAGAATCCCAAGGACAAAACGAAAAAGCATAGTTTATCTTGAAAATCATATGTAATAAAAACAAAATTTATAATTTGTAAATAATAAAACTAAGTGGCAGGAGTTAGGACAATTAGATCAATTATGTCAGTAATTGTACAGATCTCTTCCTAGAAGGCAGATAAATTCATATTGATTTCTTTAAAATCCAACTAAAATTGCTTAGAGAGACTTCTCAAAAATTAAAACACATATAATTATAAATTAAAGGTTAAAAATTATTTGGTAAAGAAAAAAGAATAAATCACCCTAAGCATAAAAAGCCACATTTAAGCTCTTCATATGTACAAGCTGGTGCATGTCCTTTGCTAACTGAAGCCTCACAACAGTATGGCTACTTAGGTTTTTATTACTATTACTATTTTTTACAAATAAAGAAGCTGGCGTTTGGCAGAATAAAGGACTCTGTTAATAGCAGAAGAGTGGCTGGCAGAGCTAAGATTAAAACCAGGGCCTATTTAACTCAAAGGCCAAGTTCTTCTCACTGTGCTATCTTGACAGTGTCTCTGCTTAGAAACACAAAATTGGACCTGAGAAACATGAAAAAGCTCAGAGTAATAATCCTAATTTAATGTGGACCTTAGTGCAGTTTGGGACACTAGATATAAGAGAGAAAAAGATATAGAGGGGGGCCAATCTAGTACATTTTCTGGCAACTGATGTTATATGGACTTAATTTTATCTCTGGCTAATTAAAATGATTGGGTCCATATCACAGATATGAATAATAAAATGTAAAATGATTTTAATATGCATAATTTATATACAAAGACCATGATTCCATATGCCAAATCTTGGTCTCAAAAGCATGATGTATTCTCAGATACAACTTTTATTCACTTCTTGTTATTTGAACTATAATTCTGTTTCTCAAGCAACTGGACATTAGAATTATGAAGTATTCTAGTGTTATCAAAATAAATTTACAAATTGTTATTTTACTATTGAAGTTATTTTAGCTAATTCATTGTAAAGGAATTTCTAAAATTTCTTTCCAAAAGCCTTTTTCAACTTAGAGATTGAGTTTTCAAAATGTAATTTGTTGGTCATTCAAAATTATACATTTGAGTTTTATAACTATTTTTAAATGTACATTTACACTGTAAAATGTGGATTGAAAAACACCATAAGGGCTCAGATGTAACTGATTCAGCATAATGAGAATTCTCTCTGACTATGTGCCTTGGCAGTTCCCCATCTCCTTCAAAGTAATATTGGCGTCTAGTTTTTTTTCCAGATGATAAATCATTGCAATATCAAAATTTTTATATAGCATGTGTTATTCCATTCTTGAGCTGCAAAGGGAAAAATGACAATATTTTTATTGCGTCAGTATGGAGCATGGAATTAGTTGTTGTGAAGGCTGATTGAAGAAATGCTCCCATTTCACATCCATTTAAAGTGACTTTGCATAGTCTGAGCTATAAACATGAAATGACCAGAACACAGTAAAGCCAGCAAGGCTATTTTAGTCATCTCAATAATTGATTCCAATGGCTGCTGCTGATGCAATTGTGCAATCATCAACATCTATCATTAGGACAGCCTACATGATTGGATTAGGAACACATCAGGTTATCCTGTGTGGGTGTATATTGTGTGTACTTTCCAGTTTGTATACACATATTTTATAGCTTATTTGCCATCATCAAATATGGAGGTCAGTGAGATAATTTGAGTTTTTGCCTAGTAGCAACCTCACGTTATTACACCCATGGCAGAATTTGGGAAAGTGTCAGATTTTTCTAATGAAATCAGTCCAATTATCTATGTTCAGGCAGATATTCTAAATTTAAAATATATTCTTTCTACGATTTAGATGATTGTTTTAATATCTATTAATTAAAAACTCAGACTTACCAAGTTAAAACAAAATCATACAATATCATCCAGTTTTATGGCTACACCTAAAAACGTGTTTATATATTATTGTCTCATTTTTTAAATAAAAAAGAGGAGAAAATTTCAATATTTTTTTTTCAGTATTTTAAGTGTGTCAAATGCAGTGAGGCTTGGGTAAAGAAATACTAATGATACTAGGCTATTAATAGAGGTGGAGTGATTTGTATTTTGAAAGACAGGGAAGTTAAAATGACACAAACTACATGGCTGTGATGACATATGTTTATTTGTGGCATCATTTTTCTATGCAAGGTGGCAGAGCACATAGATGTTAAATTAGGTAGGAAAACACTGAATATAATTCTTTTTTTTTTAAATATGGACTCTATGTATTCAAGGACTTATTTATATGTTTTCATTTCCCAAACTGTGTTCCACAGAGCATACTGCTTTGAGACATTCTGTAAAAAAGAGCAATTCATGGTTAAGCATTGTTGAAAAACACTGCATTCTCTGTGCTCAGCCTGGAGGGTCACAAGGAACATTAATATGTTAAAGGCTATAAGAAGTGTTACAATAATGAAAACTTTTTAGTTCACTGACTGATTCTCAAACAGATTTGATTATTTGCATATTTTTAAAACATAACATTACAAATGATGTAGAATACACTTTGTGAAATGCTGATATAAAAGATCTCATTATGTTTTCTAGGATATGAGAAATATTATATATTAGTATTTATAAGAATAGAAAATCATGACTGATGGTGATACTAAAAGTAAGAAATTATAACCTTGCATTAGGTTCTGGAATTTTTCTTTTTTTAACCATTCTGTCAGATAGTCTTCTAGCATATTCTCTGAAGTTTCCTGTGAAGTGTAACTCACGGTTATTCATTCATATTTGCTTTTTGGCATACACAGCTAGTTCTGATTCTTAGTTTGGTTGTTTCTAATATTGAGTTGGGATATATATTTCCATAACTTCCCATTTGCCCTAATTCTACCCTCTATTCAGAAGGGCTGGTGATCCAGGAGAGAAATCATCCAAGATAATAGGTTGATCTTGATTCTCAGCTTTTGTGGATTAGAGGATTGTATCGGAAAAGGTCTATCCAAAATCAACCAGTAAATGATCTGAGAAGCTTGTTTGGTCCATCTCTGCAGAAAAATGGCTAACAGGATTCAGGAAATGATCCTCAGTAAATGAAGAAAGATGGCCTCTTCCAAATTAAGAATAGCTAGGAGTGAGCAGAGAGGAATTTCTTTAGATAGGCAGAGGCTCTGTAGCCTCAAACTTTAACCTACTTATTAATCGTTTGCTGATACTTGTAAAGTGAAGATTCTCATTCACTAGTTTGGGGCTGGGTCCAAGATCCTGAATTTCTAAAACTCTTCCAGGTGGTGCCAACTGGACCTTCACCAACCTCCATTATTCTAAGAGGTTTGTGTGCAAGAGTGTTTTCATGCCCGCTCTGAGTGGTAAAGCTCTAGGAGACCTGCAATTTTACTGGCTAAAGAGAGTGAGAATCTATTGAGGCAGGTTAGTTTTCCTAGTCCATTTGGGCTGCTATGACCCAAATACCATAAACAACAGAAATTTATAAACAATAGAAATTTATTTTTCAGAATTCTGAAGTCTGGGAAGTCCATCACCAAAGTGCTGGCAGATCTGGGTCTGGGGAAGGCCTGCTTTCTGATTCATAGATGGTGCCTTTTCCCTGTGTTCTCATGAGGTAGATGTGAGGGGTCTCTTTGGGGCTTTTTTAAAATAAGGGGCACTAATCCTATTCATAAGGGATCTGTCTTCATGACCTAATCATCTCCCCAAAGTCCCACCTCCTAATGCAATCACCTTTGGAGTTAGGATTTTAATATGAATTTGGGACAGATATAAATATTCACTTCATAGAATTAGTTACTGTAAAATTCCCCAAACTTTCTTCATCACAAAAAAATCACCTGGAAGCTTTTATTACAAACATGGATTCCCATGTACAATTTTTTTTTTCTTTTGAGACAGGGATAAGCTGAAGTCCAGTGGTGATCATGGCTCACTGTAACCTCAAATTCTTGGGCTCAAGTGATTTTCTTGCCTTAGCCTCCTGAGTAGCTAGCACTATAGATGTGTACCACTATGTCCAGCCATTTTTTTAATTTTTAATTTTTTTTTTTTTTTTTTGCAGAGACAGGGTCTTGCTATGTTGCCCAGGCTGGTCTCACACTCCTGGTCTCAAGCAATCCTCCTGCCATGGCCTCCCAAAGTGCTGGGGTTACAGAAGTGAGCTACCATGCCCCGTCTCCCGTGTCAATTTCATATGTAGCAAATAATACTCTTTAGAGAAAAAGCCCAGAATTAAATTTTTTTTATTATTAGTAATTCTCTCAGGTGGTTCCTATTATTAGCAAGTTTTCAAAACATGGCGTTAATGCAGCATTTTCCTAAGCTGAACTTCAGACCTCAGCCAAGCTGATTGCATGAGGATCTGTTCTCTTGAGGAGCTTATTGAAAATAAGCTTAGATGTGTTCACTAATGCTAGAATCCAAATCTCCCCAAGACCCTGTTGCACACCGGGCTTGTGAATCACTGATTATGCATGCTACTCTTTGATGTGAGTTAACAGATATTCCCCAGCCTTTAAAGAAGATATTTAAATATTCTAGTCAGCCTGTACTCACCCAAGTGAAAATGCTAAAAGCAGTGCCTCCCTGAGGTCATTGTGGTTGTGACAGTGGTAATTTGTGAAGGGACAGACAAAAAGGGCTCCCCGGGGAGAGTTGGACCTTTATCAACCTCCATTATTCTAAGAGGTTTGTGTGTAAGAATGTTTTAAGGGTACAGACAAGTTTTCTCACATTAGCAACTCCAGCCAACTTGCTAAGTTTAGAGTAGAATTTTATTCTTCATAGGGAATTGGTGAGGGTTGGGGAATAGTTGTAAGATTAAAAAGGAACCTTCTTGGTATATTTAGAAAAAAAAAAAACAGTTACTTTTGAGTTGGATAGACTTAGTGTTGGCTCTGTTTCTTAACAATAATAATAATAATAGTAATAACAGTTAATATTTAATCAGTGTTTATTATGAACCAGGTCTGATCTACGTACAAGACACCTATTTGCATGACCTTAAACAAGTAACTTAATTCATCTACATTCTTGTATTTTACTACTTCTTCTTATTTGCTCTCCCTCATGCACAAAAAGAAAAATCATTTTCTACACAAACCTTCTCGAGTGACTTCCTCCTCAAAGCCGTGGTTTCTGCACCGCTGTAGAGACACACGGTTTCTTAATCCCCTGCTTTCAGGCGATCCTTGCCTCCATTTCACATTGCACACCCTGGGCCCAGAGCTGTCCCGTTTTAGATATTTCCAAATGCCACAATCTATCGTTAGGCCTAAGCTTCTGGATATTTACCTTAAATATGCCCTTGTTATAACTGTCTTTCGATCTTATACTTAGGGTTTCATAATTCCTTTATTTTCTTCCTATCTGGCTTCCTTCCCTAATAAACCTGGATCCTTGTTTGTCACTGGCATAATATCTTAGCAATCTCTTCTGTTCTGTTCCATTAGGAAACATCATTCCAGGAAATCCTACAATCTTCTTTTCCTCTCTGGTTGGGCAGCTGAGTACTAACGCAGAAACCCATGCTAGCGGGTGGCCTGGTGCCGTTGTCTATGGAGGGGGTCCAGTGTTGCCAGGGCTGTCAGTGCACCCATCATCCCTCACTCTTTCATGGTCTGCTCCCTGGAATAGTGCCCACAGGAATGATTTCAAAACTTTATTGCTATCCTCAAGCCTGTTAACTAACAGTTGTTAAGCCTACCTGAAGTTTTGAGGGAGATTTATTTTCTGATGCTCAGGCTCACAGCTATTAAACAAAAATCTCTGGAAGTTTGGCCAGGCAATATTTTTAAAAAGTCTTCCCAGTTGATTCTAACTTGAAGCTATGGTTGAAAAATCGCTGCTCTAATGCATCCTCAAATGTTCCTTTTCAGCAAAAAGATTTCAATCTAATCTTTTCAAAGATACTGGGACTATCACACTTGAATTTCCTGTTTCTTTGCCTCAACTCTGCATAAACTTACATGTATCAAAACTCATCCCAATCTCTCTCCAGTCTCAGTGACAAGATCCTTGGTTCTGTTCCTACCCAATTCCTCCAACTTTGTTCTTGAACAGTTTATTCTTATACTCGGTCTCAGTTTCTGTCTCTGGTTACCTGTCTTTGACTTTCTAGGTGAGTATTTCTGTGTGTGCTTTTCTCTACCTCCAGGTCTCCCTGAGTCTCTCTCTATGGCTTTGACCCATGTACGCAGTGCACTCTCTCTCTGTTTTTTGCTCAATTTCTCTGTGCCTTTCTATCTCTTTTTATGTTGTTCTGTGTGCCTCTTTGTTTCTGAATTTGTTTCTCTCTGTGTCTGTCTTCGTTTGTCTCTGCCTGACCTTCTGTCTCTTCCTCTCTTGCTCTGTGTTTTTCTCTTTCTCTGTCTCTGTCTCTCTCCCTGACTCTCCCTCCTGTCCTCACATCTCTCCCTCTTGCTCCCACTGCAACCCTACCCCCTTTCCCTGTTTCTGTCTCTGTCTCCTTGTCTATTTCTGTCTCTCTTCACTGTTTATATTTCTATTGGCTCTTTTTCCTAAGCATGTATATATTCTCACATATCTCCCATCAAAAAATTGCATGGTTCTAAGCATTATAAAAGTAATCCATGTAACCAAAAATATTTGTACCCTGTAATACTCTGAAATAAAAAAAAAATTGCATGATTTTAAATATCATTCCCCTTCCTTCTCATCTAAAATTTTAGAAAGAATAACCTAACGTGACTATTTTCATTACTTCCATTTACTTTTCAATAAACTGCAATCTGGATTTTATCCTTACTCTGCCACTAAAATTGTTCTCATTCTGATCACCAAAGACCTTTAATGACTAAATCTAATAGACATATCCTTTTGTTAAATCTAATGATACTTCACTCTCTATGAAATTCGACCCTCTTAGCCAGTCTGTTGTTTTTAATGTTCATTCTTTTTTTGGCTTTCATGATATAGCTTGCTCATTATTCTTCTACATTTACTATAATTGTATCTTATTTTTTCAGCCCTTTCTACATCTGGCTTTTACATATTGGTGTTTACCAGATACAGTAGATTAAACAATATGGCCACAATATTTTTCAGCTCATTCCCAAAGAAGGTGAAGTCCATTTCCCCATTCTTAGTATCTGGGCTGGTCTCATGTTTTGCTTAAACAAAGAGAATGTGATTGAAGTGACATTGTTGAGATCTGGAGCCTAGGCCTCAAGGTGCAATGCAGGGCCAGCCTTCATTCTTTTGGAATATTGACATGAGATTCTTATGTTGAGGAGCAGCCTATGATAAAAGACAGCATAGAAACAAAGCCCAGACAACCCAGGTGCTCACCTGAGACCAGCCTCCAGGAGCTCTGTAAGTTAAATGCAGCTACACGATAAGCCCAGGAAAGACTGGTAGAAGACTTAGTTAACCCACAGAGTTTTGAAAAGTACTTTTTGTTTTGATCCACTAAATTATGGGATGATTTTATAAGCAGTAATAAAAAAATTGATAATCCAGAATTCTTGCTGTTGCTAATTTCCATTCACATTCTTTTTTAAATTTATTTTTTTATTTGTTATAGTTTATTTCAGAATATTATGGAGATACAAATGATTTGGTTACATAAATTGCTCTTGTACCATGCCGATCCTCCAGATGGTGTTCATTGTACCTGTTAGATGTGATTTTACCCACCCCCTATTCCCCCTGCCACCTGCTTGATTTCCGATGAACGTTATTGCCATATGTGCACATGGTGTTGATTGATTAGTTCCAATTTAATGGTGAGTACGTGTGGTGTTTGTTTTTCCATTCTTGTGATACTTCACTGAGAAGAAGGGTCTCCAGCTCCATGCAGGTTAATACAAGAGGTTCACCATTTTTTATGGCTGAATAGTACTCCATGGTATACATGTACCACATTTTATTAATCCACTCATTTATTGATGGGAACTTGGGTTGTTTTCACATTTTTGCAGTTGTAAATTGTGCTGTTATAAACATTAGAGAGTAGGTGTCTTTTTTATAGAATGTCTTTTTTTCCTTTGGGCAAATAACCAGTAGTGGGATTGCTGGATCAAATGGTAGTTCTACTTCTGGTTCTTTGCGGTATCTCCATACTACTTTCCATAGAGGCTGTACTAGTTTGCAGTCCCACCAGCAGTGTATGAGTGTTCCTATCTCTTTTCATCCACACTAACATTTGTTCTTTTGGGACTTTTTAATAAAAGCCATTTTCACTGAAGTGATATGTCATTGTGATTTTGATTTGGATTTCTCCGATGATTAGAGATGTTGAGCAGTTTTTCATGTTTCTTGACGATGAGTTTATCTTATTTTGAAAAGTTTCTACTATCTCAGAGTAACCTTCTAATATCCTAACTATAGACTATAGATGACCCCAACATATGATGGTTTGCCTCAACTAGTTACCATTTCTTTATGCTGAAAACATTTAAAATCCACTCTTTTAGTTATCTTGAAATATACAATACATTATTATTAACTATAGTCACCATGCTGTACAATAGATCACCAGAACCTACTTCTTCTGTTGAAGCAATAATTTGGGCCCTTTGAATAATATTTCCCCTTTCACTGTGCACCCCCTAAGCCCCAGCCTTTGGTAACCACCATTCTACTCTCTACTTCTATGGGTTTGAGTTTTTTACATTCCACATAACTGAGATCATGCCATATTTGTCTTTCTGTGCCTGGCTTATTTCACTTAATATAACATCCTCCAGGTTTAAATTCTGTCATTTGTGACAACATGGATACACCTGATTTTGATTCCTAAGTGGGGAGAACATGACCCATGTAGGGGAAGGCATATTTGGGGAGATGATATAAAAGTTAGGCTTTTGCCATTGTTTTATTGTTTTTTTTTTTTTAGTTATTTGGAGCATGTATTTGAATGTCAAACATTCAAAAATGGGTGAGATATTTGGGTTTATCAAGGAAAGTTTGCTTCAAACAAGCTTAGAAGCACTTTTTTTACCATGTGCCATACTTAGCACTAGAGGACAACACCTGGAGCTTTCATCCAGATTTGGGAATGACATTGTAAAAGAGATAAACTAGAACGTGTATAGAAAGGTATCTGGAATAAGAAATTCAATCCTTTATTCCCTAATTGCACAAATATGCCTCCTTAATTTTTTCCTAAAAATATTAAAGAGGACAGGCTCAAGAAAAGAATTAGAGACCTCTCACTCTGAAAAATTGTGTTAATCAATCTTTTTGATATTAGATTACTTAATCTCTTACTAATCAACATAAATATCACCATAAATCTACTCCTCCATATGATCTTTTTACAAATATATTATGAGAAAGCATATCAAATGCTATATTAAATTTCAGTGATAGATTAAGTGCTATTTATTTCTTATCTCCATCCAGTAATCCTCATAAAAAAAAGAAAAATACTTTGGTACAACAGAACGGTCCATTCCTTCATTCATTTATTCATTAAATCATTCTTGAATATCTGATATTTTGTTTTCCACCGTGATAGATAATGACAAATATCAAAATTTGGTCCTTGCCCTCAAATAGTTTATATAGTACCAAATTACATACAGAGCAATTGTTTCTAGGGGAAAAAACCATTCTAAACTTAAAAATATTTTTCCTCATTGCAAATTAAGGAGAATCATGAAATTAGATTATTTCAATTAAATAAGAGAAATTTAAAAATCTAAGTGATAATACCTAAACTCAGAATACTATCACATGCACACCTATACATGCATACACACACACACAAACATGCCTATATACATAAGCACACACAAAGGGTAAGGAGTGATTGGTGAAGAATGAGCAGTCAAGTCGATGTTAGGAAAGTGTAATGGTGAGTAGAGAATGTCTTTTAGGCTTATTTTGCTGGTTAATGAGAACTAACCAGTGAACATCATCTTTTCCTTATAAGGATTTGATTATAGACTGTTTTTTGGTAAAAGTTACATGTTAGGGCTAATATTTATTTAATAAACATCAGTTATAACACAACTGCTTTTTTGTGTCTTTTGTATCCTACAACTTTGCTAAACTCATTTATTCTAATAGTATTTTTGTGTGGTATCTTTAGAGTTTTCTATATATAAGATTGTGTTACGTGTGAACAGAGATGATTTTACTTCTTTCCAATTTTGATAAATTTTATTTCTTTTGCTTGTCTGATACTTCTGTGTAGGACTTTCAATACCATGTTGAATAGACATGGTAAGAGTAGGCATCCTTGTCTTGTTACTGATCTTAGAGGAAAAGCTTTCAGTTTTTCACCATTAAATATAATGTTAGCTGTAAACTTTTCATAAATGGCCTTTATTATGTCAAAGTAGTTTCCTTCCATTCCTAGATTCTTGAGTACTTTATTCCTGAAAGGGTGTTGAATTTCGTCAAATGCTTTTTCTGTATCAATTGAAATGATCATGTGATTATAGACTTTTAAAATAACAAAAAGAAATTATCAATGTGGTATAATAGATTGAGGTTTTCACATCAAGTCAACACATCTGTATCTATTTTTCGGTAAAGACATTTTTTTCCTAAAAATTCTTGGTAAATTCTAATTTTTAGCATGTCTCTTTATCCATGAGTTCTCAAAGTTCATAGGGAATGAGTTATGATAGTGCTAAATAATTATCTTCCACCTTAACATCTATTTAAAATACTAGTTGATTATTTTAGAATCTTAAAGAATATTCTATCATCTATGTTGAGGGTGGTAAAAAGAATAAACATTTCATCAAATGTTAGTTGATATTTTCTAATATTTTAAATTTTATAATTATGTACATTTTAATATCTTGGTAAAAATCAGGGGGTTTGAATTTGAGAAGTAAATAAAAGCAATTGGAGAAGCTGAGAAACATAATTTATGATTCTAACAAAAAACCATAACAATAATATTCACACACACATACTTTTATGAATAATATACAGAAGGAAACACAACTGCAGTTTGTGAAACATCAAAGAACATATAATGTGATTAACATTTTATTTGATATGTTTAAATAACTTGTGTATATTTGTTTCCATGAGGTACATTAGAATTTCCTCTTCTGATTTCACTTTAAAATAAGATTCTCATATCATTCTGACCAAAAAATGAATTGTTATCAACTTCCCTTAAATCACAACATCATATTTGACACTTTTGGGAAATCAACAAAAAGTCTGAAGTTCAGGAAGATCAGTGTTAAGTAAGTAAATCCAGTCATCTTGCATTAAATTTGTGTTTTAATTAGTTTCCTATTTAGTACATCTTGCAAGTTATAAAAGCTTTCTGTGTGTAATTACATTCAGACGATATTTTTATAGAAAATTTGAGTGCATCTTCTGTGTATCTTTCTCCTTAATGTTTCCCTAGTTATGAATGTTATCAAACCACTGCCATTCAAGCAACTATGGAAAGGTTGACAACTTTCCAACCTAATTTTGAATGTTTTAATTTATTTTCTAATAAAGCAAGAAGTTGTAGTCTCAAAGTATAAGGTAATATGGGTGCTACATCTAAAATATGCTCCAGTGAGGCATCTAAAGCCAGAGTCAGGGAAGCCAAGAGCAGCGCCCAAAAACTGCTGCAAACAACAAAATTCTGAGTGGAAAAAGAGAACGGCTCTTTCGTGAAAGGCAGAATTCATTTTCTATTTTTTTTTTCTCAAGACACCTGAGATATAATATATTTATGCAAATTAGCTGGATTACTATCTGATTGCTCCCTCCCCTTTAATTTGTAAATTAATTTAGTGTAGGCTCTCAAGAGACAGAAGAATTTTCTGAGCCGTCCATGCAATTACCTATCAAAGTTTGAATTATAAAATGACATTGCTACAGGTTGTAAAAACAGGCAATTCTTTTAAAAATTAAAGAAAATCAAGATACTAATCATAACAATTATATAATGACACAATGTAAAGTCTGTTATCTATATCCTCTAGCATAAAGTAACCTTAGGTATGGAAGATACAGAACTTACCACTTTTGTCTATAAATACAAATACTTTCCATAAAAGTAAATTCTTTTTTTCATGTAGTCATTGTTGGGTGATAAAAACACAAAAATAATATTATGGCAGATTTTAATACTTTCAATGCTTGAAAGAAATCACAAAAATTTGAAAGTTTAGGAATATTACTCTCAGAGTTAATTATATCACATACTATTGCACATGGATGTACTGTCATGCGCTACATAATGACCTTTTTCCATGGAGGGACTACATATACTATGGTGGTCCCATAATATTATAACAAACCTGAAAAATTCCTATCTGC